>NW_026281591.1:0-85352 GCF_023373465.1 Oncorhynchus keta
ATCTACTGTCTCTATTATATTATGACAGACCAGCTAGATCTACTGTCTCTATTATATTATGACAGACCAGCTAGATCTACTGTCTCTGTATGTTATGACAGACCAGCTAGATCTACTGTCTCTATTATATTATGACAGACCAGCTAGATCTACTGTCTCTATTATATTATGACAGACCAGCTAGATCTACTGTCTCTATTCTATTATGACAGACCAGCTAGATCTACTGTCTCTATTATATTATGACAGACCAGCTAGATCTACTGTCTCTATTATTTTATGACAGACCAGCTAGATCTACTGTCTCTGTTATATTATGACAGACCAGCTAGATCTACTGTCTCTATTATATTATGACAGACCAGCTAGATCTACTGTCTCTGTTATATTATGACAGACCAGCCAGATCTACTGTCTCTATTATATTATGACAGACCAGCTAGATCTACTGTCTCTATTATATTTATGACAGACCAGCTAGATCTACTGTCTCTATTATTTTATGACAGACCAGCTAGATCTACTGTCTCTGTATATTATGACAGACCAGCTAGATCTACTGTCTCTATTATATTATGACAGACCAGCTAGATCTACTGTCTCTATTATATTCATGACAGACCAGCTAGATCTACTGTCTCTATTATATTATGACAGACCAGCTAGATCTACTGTCTCTATTATATTATGACAGACCAGCTAGATCTACTGTCTCTATTGTATTATGACAGACCAGCTAGATCTACTGTCTCTATTATATTATGACGGACCAGCTAGATCTACTGTCTCTATTATATTATGGCAGACCAGCTAGATCTACTGTCTCTATTGTATTATGACATACCAGCTAGATCTACTGTCTCTATTATATTATGACAGACCAGCTAGATCTACTGTCTCTATTATATTCATGACAGACCAGCTAGATCTACTGTCTCTATTATTTTATGACAGACCAGCTAGATCTACTGTCTCTATTATATTATGACAGACCAGCTAGATCTACTGTCTCTATTATATTATGACAGACCAGCTAGATCTACTGTCTCTATTATATTATGACAGACCAGCTAGATCTACTGTCTCTATTATATTATGACAGACCAGCTAGATCTACTGTCTCTATTATATTATGACAGACCAGCTAGATCTACTGTCTCTATTATATTATGACAGACCAGCGTAGATCTACTGTCTCTATTATATTATGACAGACCAGCTAGATCTACTGTCTCTATTATATTCATGACAGACCAGCTAGATCTACTGTCTCTATTATATTATGACAGACCAGCTAGATCTACTGTCTCTATTATATTATGACAGACCAGCTAGATCTACTGTCTCTATTATATTATGACAGACCAGGTAGATCTACTGTCTCTATTATATTATGACAGACCAGCCAGATCTACTGTCTCTATTATATTATGACAGACCAGCTAGATCTACTGTCTCTATTATTTTATGACAGACCAGCTAGATCTACTGTCTCTATGTATGTATGACATACCAGCTAGATCTACTGTCTCTATTATTTTATGACAGACCAGCTAGATCTACTGTCTCTATTTTGACAGACCAGCTAGATCTACTGTCTCTATTATTTTAGGACAGACCAGCTAGATCTACTGTCTCTATTATTTTTTGACAGACCAGCTAGATCTACTGTCTCTATTATTTTAGGACAGACCAGCGAGATCTACTGTCTCTGTTACATTATGACAGACCAGCTAGATCTACTGTTTCTATTATATTATGACAGACCAGCTAGATCTACTGTCTCTGTTATATTATGACAGACCAGCCAAATCTACTGTCTCTATTATATTATGACAGACCAGCTAGATCTACTGTCTCTATTATTTTATGACAGACCAGCTAGATCTACTGTCTCTATTATTTTATGACAGACCAGCTAGATCTACTGTCTCTGTTGTATGACATACCAGCTAGATCTACTGTCTCTATTATATTATGACAGACCAGCTACATCTACTGTCTCTATTATTTCATGACAGACCAGCTAGATCTACTGTCTCTATTATTTTATGACAGACCAGCTAGATCTACTGTCTCTGTTGTATGACATACCAGCTAGATCTACTGTCTCTAATATTTTATGACAGACCAGCGAGATCTACTGTCTCTGTTACATTATGACAGACCAGCTAGATCTGCTGTCTCTATTATTTTATGACAGACCAGCTAGATCTACTGTCTATGTTGTATGACATACCAGCTAGATCTACTGTCTCGATTATTTTTGACAGACCAGCGAGATCTACTGTCTCTGTTACATTATGACAGACCAGCTAGATCTACTGTCTCTATTATTTTATGACAGACCAGCTAGATCTACTGTCTCTATTATTGTATGACAGACCAGCGAGATCTACTGTCTCTGTTACATTATGACAGACCAGCTAGATCTACTGTCTCTATTATATTATGACAGACCAGCTAGATCTACTGTCTCTGTTATATTATGACAGACCAGGTAGATCTACTGTCTCTATTATAGTATGACAGACCAGCCAAATCTACTGTCTCTATTATATTATGACAGACCAGCTAGATCTACTGTCTCTATTATTTTATGACAGACCAGCTAGATCTACTGTCTATGTTGTATGACATACCAGCTAAATCTACTGTCTCTATTATTTTATGACAGACCAGCGAGATCTACTGTCTCTGTTACATTATGACAGACCAGCTAGATCTACTGTCTCTATTATTTTATGACAGACCAGCTAGATCTACTGTTTCTATTATTTTATGACAGACCAGCTAGATCTACTGTCTCTATTATATTATGACAGACCATCTAGATCTACTGTCTCTGTTATATTATGACAGACCAGGTAGATCTACTGTCTCTATTATATTATGACAGACCAGCCAAATCTACTGTCTCTATTATATTATGACAGACCAGCTAGATCTACTGTCTATGTTGTATGACATACCAGCTAGATCTACTGTCTCTATTATTTTATGACAGACCAGCGAGATCTACTGTCTCTGTTACATTATGACAGACCAGCTAGATCTACTGTCTCTATTTTTGACAGACCAGCTAGATCTACTGTCTTTATTATTTTAGGACAGACCAGCGAGATCTACTGTCTCTATTATTTTAGGACAGACCAGCTAGATCTACTGTCTCTATTATTTTAGGACAGACCAGCTAGATCTACTGTCTCTGTTACATTATGACAGACCAGCTAGATCTACTGTCTCTATTATATTATGACAGACCAGCTAGATCTACTGTCTCTATTATATTATGACAGACCAGCCAAATCTACTGTCTCTATTATATTATGACAGACCAGCTAGATCTACTGTCTCTATTATTTTAGGACAGACCAGCTAGATCTACTGTCTCTATTATTTTTTGACAGACCAGCTAGATCTACTGTCTCTATTATTTTAGGACAGACCAGCGAGATCTACTGTCTCTGTTACATTATGACAGACCAGCTAGATCTACTGTTTCTATTATATTATGACAGACCAGCTAGATCTACTGTCTCTGTTATATTATGACAGACCAGCCAAATCTACTGTCTCTATTATATTATGACAGACCAGCCAAATCTACTGTCTCTATTATTTTATGACAGACCAGCTAGATCTACTGTCTCTATTATTTTATGACAGACCAGCTAGATCTACTGTCTCTGTTGTATGACATACCAGCTAGATCTACTGTCTCTATTATATTATGACAGACCAGCTACATCTACTGTCTCTATTATTTCATGACAGACCAGCTAGATCTACTGTCTCTATTATTTTATGACAGACCAGCTAGATCTACTGTCTCTGTTGTATGACATACCAGCTAGATCTACTGTCTCTGTTGTATGACATACCAGCTAGATCTACTGTCTCTAATATTTTATGACAGACCAGCGAGATCTACTGTCTCTGTTACATTATGACAGACCAGCTAGATCTACTGTCTCTATTATTTTTTTACAGACCAGCTAGATCTACTGTCTCTATTATTTTATGACAGACCAGCGAGATCTACTGTCTCTATTATTTTAGGACAGACCAGCTAGATCTACTGTCTCTATTATTTTAGGACAGACCAGCGAGATCTACTGTCTCTGTTACATTATGACAGACCAGCTAGATCTACTGTCTCTATTATATTATGACAGACCAGCTAGATCTACTGTCTCTGTTATATTATGACAGACCAGCCAAATCTACTGTCTCTATTATATTATGACAGACCAGCTAGATCTACTGTCTCTATTATTTTAGGACAGACCAGCTAGATCTACTGTCTCTATTATTTTTGACAGACCAGCTAGATCTACTGTCTCTATTATTTTAGGACAGACCAGCGAGATCTACTGTTTCTGTTACATTATGACAGACCAGCTAGATCTACTGTCTCTATTATATTATGACAGACCAGCTAGATCTACTGTCTCTGTTATATTATGACAGACCAGCCAAATCTACTGTCTCTATTATATTATGACAGACCAGCTATATCTACTGTCTCTATTATATTATGATAGACCAGCTAGATTTTCTGTCTCTATTATATTATGACAGACCAGCTAGATCTACTGTCTCTATTGTATGACATACCAGCGAGATCTACTGTCTCTATTATTTTATGACAGATCAGCTAGATCTACTGTCTCTATTATTTTATGACAGACCTGCCAGATCTACTGTCTCTATTATTTTATGACAGACCAGCAAGATCTACTGTCTCTATTATTTTATGAGAGACCAGCTAGATCTACTGTCTCTGTTGTATGACATACCAGCTAGATCTACTGTCTCTGTTATATTATGACAGACCAGCTAGATCTACTGTCTCTATTATATTATGACAGAACAGCTAGATCTACTGTCTCTATTATTTTATGACAGACCAGCTAGATCTACTGTGTCTATTATATTTTGACAGACCAGGTAGATCTACTGTCTCTATTATATTATGACAGACCAGCCAAATCTACTGTCTCTATTATATTATGACAGACCAGCTAGATCTACTGTCTCTATTATATTTTGACAGACCAGCTAGATCTACTGTCTCTATTATATTATGACAGACCAGCTAGATCTACTGTCTTTATTGTATTATGACAGACCAGCTATATCGACTGTGTCTATTATATTTTGACGGACCAGCTAGATCTACTGTCTCTATTATATTATGGCAGACCAGCTAGATCTACTGTCTCTATTGTATGACATACCAGCTAGATCTACTGTCTCTATTATATTATGTCAGACCAGCTAGATCTACTGTCTCTATTATTTCATGACAGTCCAGCTAGATCTACTGTCTCTATTATATTATGACAGACCAGCTAGATCTACTGTCTCTATTATTTCATGACAGACCAGCTAGATCTACTGTCTCTATTATTTTATGACAGACCAGCTAGATCTACTGTCTCTATTATATTATGACAGACCAGCTAGATCTACTGTCTCTGTTATATTATGACAGACCAGGTAGATCTACTGTCTCTATTATATTATGACAGACCAGCCAAATCTACTGTCTCTATTATATTATGACAGACCAGCTTGATCTACTGTCTCTATTATTTTATGACAGACCAGCTAGATCTACTGTCTCTATTATTTTATGACAGACCAGCTAGATCTACTGTCTCTATTATTTTAGGACAGACCAGCGAGATCTACTGTCTCTGTTATATTATGACAGACCAGCCAAATCTACTGTCTCTATTATATTATGACAGACCAGCTAGATCTACTGTCTCTATTATTTTAGGACAGACCAGCTAGATATACTGTCTCTATTATTTTATGACAGACCAGCTAGATCTACTGTCTCTATTATTTTATGACAGACCAGCTAGATCTACTGTCTCTGTTGTATGACATACCAGCTAGATCTACTGTCTCTATTATATTATGACAGACCAGCTAGATCTACTGTCTCTATTATATTTTGACAGACCAGGTAGATCTACTGTCTCTATTATATTATGACAGACCAGCCAAATCTACTGTCTCTATTATATTATGACAGACCAGCTAGATCTACTGTCTCTATTATATTATGACAGACCAGCTAGATCTACTGTCTTTATTGTATTATGACAGACCAGCTATATCGACTGCCTCTATTATATTTTGACGGACCAGCTAGATCTACTGTCTCTATTAGATTATGACAGACCAGGTAGATCTACTGTCTCTATTGTATGACATACCAGCTAGATCTACTGTCTCTATTATATTATGTCAGACCAGCTAGATCTACTGTCTCTGTTGTATGACAGACCAGCTAGATCTACTGTCTCTATTATTTTAGGACAGACCAGCTAGATCTACTGTCTCTATTATTTTTTGACAGACCAGCTAGATCTACTGTCTCTATTATTTTATGACAGACCAGGTAGATCTACTGTCTCTATTATTTCATGACAGTCCAGCTAGATCTACTGTCTCTATTATATTATGACAGACCAGCTAGATCTACTGTCTCTATTATTTCATGACAGACCAGCTAGATCTACTGTCTTTATTATTTTATGACAGACCAGCTAGATCTACTGTCTCTATTATATTATGACAGACCAGCTAGATCTACTGTCTCTGTTATATTATGACAGACCAGGTAGATCTACTGTCTCTATTATATTATGACAGACCAGCCAAATCTACTGTCTCTATTATTATGACAGACCAGCTAGATCTACTGTCTCTATTATTTTATGACAGACCAGCTAGATCTACTGTCTATGTTGTATGACATACCAGCTAGATCTACTGTCTCGATTATTTTTTGACAGACCAGCGAGATCTACTGTCTCTGTTACATTATGACAGACCAGCTAGATCTACTGCCTCTATTATTTTATGACAGACCAGCTAGATCTACTGTCTTTATTATTTTATGACAGACCAGCTAGATCTACTGTCTCTATTATATTATGACAGACCAGCTAGATCTACTGTCTCTGTTATATTATGACAGACCAGGTAGATCTACTGTCTCTATTATATTATGACAGACCAGCCAAATCTACTGTCTCTATTATTATGACAGACCAGCTAGATCTACTGTCTCTATTATTTTATGACAGACCAGCTAGATCTACTGTCTATGTTGTATGACATACCAGCTAGATCTACTGTCTCGATTATTTTTTGACAGACCAGCGAGATCTACTGTCTCTGTTACATTATGACAGACCAGCTAGATCTACTGTCTCTATTATTTTATGACAGACCAGCTAGATCTACTGTCTCTATTATTTTATGACAGACCAGCGAGATCTACTGTCTCTGTTACATTATGACAGACCAGCTAGATCTACTGTCTCTATTATATTATGACAGACCAGCTAGATCTACTGTCTCTGTTATATTATGACAGACCAGGTAGATCTACTGTCTCTATTATATTATGACAGACCAGCCAAATCTACTGTCTCTATTATATTATGACAGACCAGCTAGATCTACTGTCTCTATTGTTATATGACAGACCAGCTAGATATACTGTCTATGTTGTATGACATACCAGCTAGATCTACTGTCTCTATTATTTTATGACAGACCAGCGAGATCTACTGTCTCTGTTACATTATGACAGACCAGCTAGATCTACTGTCTCTATTATTTTATGACAGACCAGCTAGATCTACTGTCTCTGTTATATTATGACAGACCAGGTAGATCTACTGTCTCTATTATATTATGACAGACCAGCCAAATCAACTGTCTCTATTATATTATGACAGACCAGCTAGATCTACTGTCTCTATTATATTTTGACAGACCAGCTAGATCTACTGTCTCTATTATATTATGACAGACCAGCTAGATCTACTGTCTTTATTGTATTATGACAGACCAGCTATATCGACTGTCTCTATTATATTTTGACAGACCAGCTAGATCTACTGTCTCTATTATATTATGACAGACCAGCTAGATCTACTGTCTCTATTGTATGACATACCAGCTAGATCTACTGTCTCTATTATATTATGTCAGACCAGCTAGATCTACTGTCTCTATTATTTCATGACAGACCAGCTAGATCTACTGTCTCTATTATTTTATGACAGACCAGCTAGATCTACTGTATCTATTATATTATGACAGACCAGCTAGATCTACTGTCTCTGTTATATTATGACAGACCAGGTAGATCTACTGTCTCTATTATATTATGACAGACCAGCCAAATCTACTGTCTCTATTATATTATGACAGACCAGCTTGATCTACTGTCTCTATTATTTTATGACAGACCAGCTAGATCTACTGTCTCTATAATTTTATGACAGACCAGCTAGATCTACTGTCTCTGTTGTATGACATACCAGCTAGATCTACTGTCTCTATTATATTATGACAGACCAGCTAGATCTACTGTCTCTGTTATTTTATGACAGACCAGCTTGATCTACTGTCTCTATTATATTTTGACAGACCAGGTAGATCTACTGTCTCTATTATATTATGACAGGCCAGCCAAATCTACTGTCTCTATTATATTATGACAGACCAGCTAGATCTACTGTCTCTATTATATTTTGACAGACCAGCTAGATCTACTATCTCTATTATATTATGACAGACCAGCTAGATCTACTGTCTCTATTGTATGACATACCAGCGAGATCTACTGTCTGTATTATATTATGACAGACCAGCTAGAACTACTGTCTCTATTATATTATGACAGACCAGCTAGATCTACTGTCTCTATTGTATGACATACCAGCTAGATCTACTGTCTCTATTATATTATGTCAGACCAGCTAGATCTACTGTCTCTATTATTTCATGACAGACCAGCTAGATCTACTGTCTCTATTATTTTATGACAGACCAGCTAGATCTACTGTATCTATTATATTATGACAGACCAGCTAGATCTACTGTCTCTGTTATATTATGACAGACCAGGTAGATCTACTGTCTCTATTATATTATGACAGACCAGCCAAATCTACTGTCTCTATTATATTATGACAGACCAGCTTGATCTACTGTCTCTATTATTTTATGACAGACCAGCTAGATCTACTGCCTCTATTATTTTATGACAGACTAGCTAGATCTACTGTCTATGTTGTATGACATACCAGCTAGATCTACTGTCTCGATTATTTTGACAGACCAGCTAGATCTACTGTCTCTATTATTTTATGACAGACCAGCTAGATCTACTGTCTCTATTATTTTATGACAGACCAGCGAGATCTACTGTCTCTGTTACATTATGACAGACCAGCTCGATCTACTGTCTCTATTATATTATCACAGACCAGCTAGATCGACTGTCTCTGTTATATTATGACAGACCAGGTAGATCTACTGTCTCTATTATATTATGACAGACCAGCCAAATCTACTGTCTCTATTATATTATGACAGACCAGCTAGATCTACTGTCTCTATTATTTTATGACAGACCAGCTAGATCTACTGTCTCTGTTGTATGACATACCAGCTAGATCTACTGTCTCTATTATATTATGACAGACCAGCTAGATCTACTGTCTCTATTATTTCATGACAGACCAGCTAGATCTACTGTCTCTATTATTTTATGACAGACCAGCTAGATCTACTGTCTCTGTTGTATGACATACCAGCTAGATCTACTGTCTCTATTATATTATGACAGACCAGCTAGATCTACTGTCTCTATTATATTTTGACAGACCAGGTAGATCTACTGTCTCTATTATATTATGACAGACCAGCTAGATCTACTGTCTCTGTTATATTATGACAGACCAGGTAGATCTACTGTCTCTATTATATTATGACAGACCAGCCAAATCTACTGTATCTATTATATTATGACAGACCAGCTAGATCTACTGTCTCTATTATATTTTGACAGACCAGCTAGATCTACTGTCTCTATTATATTATGACAGACCAGTTAGATCTACTGTCTTTATTGTATTATGACAGACCAGCTATATAAACTGTCTCTATTAGATTATGACAGACCAGATAGATCTACTGTCTCTATTACATCATGGCAGACCAGCTAGATCTACTGTCTCTATTGTATGACATACCAGCTAGATCTACTGTCTCTATTATATTATGTCAGACCAGCTAGATCTACTGTCTCTATTATTTCATGACAGACCAGCTAGATCTACTGTCTCTATTATTTTATGACAGACCAGCTAGATCTACTGTCTCTATTATATTATGACAGACCAGCTAGATCTACTGTCTCTGTTATATTATGACAGACCAGCTAGATCTACTGTCTCTATTATATTATGACAGACCAGCTAGATCTACTGTCTCTGTTATATTATGACAGACCAGCTAGATCTACTGTCTCTATTATTTTATGACAGACCAGCGAGATCTACTGTCTCTGTTACATTATGACAGACCAGCTAGATCTACTGTCTCTATTATTTCATGACAGACCAGCTAGATCTACTGTCTCTGTTATTTTATGACAGACCAGCGAGATCTACTGTCTCTGTTTCATTATGACAGACCAGCTAGATCTACTGTCTCTGTTATATTATGACAGACCAGGTAGATCTACTGTCTCTATTATATTATGACAGACCAGCTAGATCTACTGTCTCTATTATTTTATGACAGACCAGCTAGATCTACTGTCTATGTTGTATGACATACCAGCTAGATCTACTGTCTCTATTATTTTATGACAGACCACCTAGATCTACTGTCTCTGTTATATTATGACAGACCAGCCAAATCTACTGTCTCTATTATATTATGACAGACCAGCTAGATCTACTGTCTCTATTATATTTTGACAGACCAGGTAGATCTACTGTCTCTATTATATTATGACAGACCAGCTAGATCTACTGTCTCTGTTAAATTATGACAGACCAGGTAGATCTACTGTCTTTATTGTATTATGACAGACCAGCTATATCGACTGTCTCTATTATATTTTGACGGACCAGCTAGATCTACTGTCTCTATTAGATTATGACCGACCAGCTAGGTCTACTGTCTCTATTATATTATGGCAGACCAGCTAGATCTACTGTCTCTATTGTATGACATACCAGCTAGATCTACTGTCTCTATTATATTATGTCAGACCAGCTAGATCTACTGTCTCTATTATTTTATGACTGACCAGCTAGATCTACTGTCTCTGTTGTATGACATACCAGCTAGATCTACTGTCTCTATTATTTTATGACAGACCACCTAGATCTACTGTCTCTGTTATATTATGACAGACCAGCCAAATCTACTGTCTCTATTATATTATGACAGACCAGCTAGATCTACTGTCTCTATTATATTTTGACAGACCAGGTAGATCTACTGTCTCTATTATATTATGACAGACCAGCTAGATCTACTGTCTCTGTTAAATTATGACAGACCAGGTAGATCTACTGTCTTTATTGTATTATGACAGACCAGCTATATCGACTGTCTCTATTATATTATGACAGACCAGCTAGATCTACTGTCTCTATTATTTTATGACAGACCAGCGAGATCTACTGTCTCTGTTACATTATGACAGACCAGCTAGATCTACTGTCTCTATTATTTCATGACAGACCAGCTAGATCTACTGTCTCTGTTATTTTATGACAGACCAGCGAGATCTACTGTCTCTGTTTCATTATGACAGACCAGCTAGATCTACTGTCTCTGTTATATTATGACAGACCAGGTAGATCTACTGTCTCTATTATATTATGACAGACCAGCTAGATCTACTGTCTCTATTATTTTATGACAGACCAGCTAGATCTACTGTCTATGTTGTATGACATACCAGCTAGATCTACTGTCTCTATTATTTTATGACAGACCACCTAGATCTACTGTCTCTGTTATATTATGACAGACCAGCCAAATCTACTGTCTCTATTATATTATGACAGACCAGCTAGATCTACTGTCTCTATTATATTTTGACAGACCAGGTAGATCTACTGTCTCTATTATATTATGACAGACCAGCTAGATCTACTGTCTCTGTTAAATTATGACAGACCAGGTAGATCTACTGTCTTTATTGTATTATGACAGACCAGCTATATCGACTGTCTCTATTATATTTTGACGGACCAGCTAGATCTACTGTCTCTATTATATTATGGCAGACCAGCTAGATCTACTGTCTCTATTGTATGACATACCAGCTAGATCTACTGTCTCTATTATATTATGTCAGACCAGCTAGATCTACTGTCTCTATTATTTCATGACAGACCAGCTAGATCTACTGTCTCTATTATTTTATGACAGACCAGCTAGATCTACTGTATCTATTATATTATGACAGACCAGCTAGATCTACTGTCTCTGTTATATTATGACAGACCAGGTAGATCTACTGTCTCTATTATATTATGACAGACCAGCCAAATCTACTGTCTCTATTATATTATGACAGACCAGCTTGATCTACTGTCTCTATTATTTTATGACAGACCAGCTAGATCTACTGCCTCTATTATTTTATGACAGACTAGCTAGATCTACTGTCTCTATTGTATGACATACCAGCTAGATATACTGTCTCTATTATATTATTACAGACCAGCTAGATCTACTGTCTCTATTATTTTATGACAGACCAGCTAGATCTACTGTCTCTATTATTTTATGACAGACCAAGGAGATCTACTGTCTCTGTTACATTATGACAGACCAGCTCGATCTACTGTGTCTATTATATTATCACAGACCAGCTAGATCGACTGTCTCTGTTATATTATGACAGACCAGGTAGATCTACTGTCTCTATTATATTATGACAGACCAGCCAAATCTACTGTCTCTATTATATTATGACATACCAGCTAGATCTACTGTCTCTATTATATTTTGACAGACTAGCTAGATCTACTGTCTCTGTTGTATGACATACCAGCTAGATCTACTGTCTCTATTATATTATGACAGACAAGCTAGATCTACTGTCTCTGTTATATTATGACAGACCAGCTAGATCTACTGTCTCTATTATTTTATGACAGACCAGCTAGATCTACTGTCTCTGTTGTATGACATACCAGCTAGATCTACTGTCTCTATTATATTATGACAGACCAGCTAGATCTACTGTCTCTATTATATTTTGACAGACCAGGTAGATCTACTGTCTCTATTATATTATGACAGACCAGCTAGATCTACTGTCTCTGTTATATTATGACAGACCAGGTAGATCTACTGTCTCTATTATATTATGACAGACCAGCCAAATCTACTGTCTCTATTATATTATGACAGACCAGCTAGATCTACTGTCTCTATTATATTTTGACAGACCAGCTAGATCTACTGTCTCTATTATATTATGACAGACCAGCTAGATCTACTGTCTTTATTGTATTATGACAGACCAGCTATATCGACTGTCTCTATTATATTTTGACGGACCAGCTAGATCTACTGTCTCTATTATATTATGGCAGACCAGCTAGATCTACTGTCTCTATTGTATGACATACCAGCTAGATCTACTGTCTCTATTATATTATGTCAGACCAGCTAGATCTACTGTCTCTATTATTTCATGACAGACCAGCTAGATCTACTGTCTCTATTATTTTATGACAGACCAGCTAGATCTACTGTCTCTATTATATTATGACAGACCAGCTAGATCTACTGTCTCTGTTATATTATGACAGACCAGCTAGATCTACTGTCTCTATTATATTATGACAGACCAGCTAGATCTACTGTCTCTGTTATATTATGACAGACCAGCTAGATCTACTGTCTCTATTATTTTATGACAGACCAGCGAGATCTACTGTCTCTGTTACATTATGACAGACCAGCTAGATCTACTGTCTCTATTATTTCATGACAGACCAGCTAGATCTACTGTCTCTGTTATTTTATGACAGACCAGCGAGATCTACTGTCTCTGTTTCATTATGACAGACCAGCTAGATCTACTGTCTCTGTTATATTATGACAGACCAGGTAGATCTACTGTCTCTATTATATTATGACAGACCAGCTAGATCTACTGTCTCTATTATTTTATGACAGACCAGCTAGATCTACTGTCTATGTTGTATGACATACCAGCTAGATCTACTGTCTCTATTATTTTATGACAGACCACCTAGATCTACTGTCTCTGTTATATTATGACAGACCAGCCAAATCTACTGTCTCTATTATATTATGACAGACCAGCTAGATCTACTGTCTCTATTATATTTTGACAGACCAGGTAGATCTACTGTCTCTATTATATTATGACAGACCAGCTAGATCTACTGTCTCTGTTAAATTATGACAGACCAGGTAGATCTACTGTCTTTATTGTATTATGACAGACCAGCTATATCGACTGTCTCTATTATATTTTGACGGACCAGCTAGATCTACTGTCTCTATTAGATTATGACCGACCAGCTAGGTCTACTGTCTCTATTATATTATGGCAGACCAGCTAGATCTACTGTCTCTATTGTATGACATACCAGCTAGATCTACTGTCTCTATTATATTATGTCAGACCAGCTAGATCTACTGTCTCTATTATTTTATGACTGACCAGCTAGATCTACTGTCTCTGTTGTATGACATACCAGCTAGATCTACTGTCTCTATTATTTTATGACAGACCACCTAGATCTACTGTCTCTGTTATATTATGACAGACCAGCCAAATCTACTGTCTCTATTATATTATGACAGACCAGCTAGATCTACTGTCTCTATTATATTTTGACAGACCAGGTAGATCTACTGTCTCTATTATATTATGACAGACCAGCTAGATCTACTGTCTCTGTTAAATTATGACAGACCAGGTAGATCTACTGTCTTTATTGTATTATGACAGACCAGCTATATCGACTGTCTCTATTATATTATGACAGACCAGCTAGATCTACTGTCTCTATTATTTTATGACAGACCAGCGAGATCTACTGTCTCTGTTACATTATGACAGACCAGCTAGATCTACTGTCTCTATTATTTCATGACAGACCAGCTAGATCTACTGTCTCTGTTATTTTATGACAGACCAGCGAGATCTACTGTCTCTGTTTCATTATGACAGACCAGCTAGATCTACTGTCTCTGTTATATTATGACAGACCAGGTAGATCTACTGTCTCTATTATATTATGACAGACCAGCTAGATCTACTGTCTCTATTATTTTATGACAGACCAGCTAGATCTACTGTCTATGTTGTATGACATACCAGCTAGATCTACTGTCTCTATTATTTTATGACAGACCACCTAGATCTACTGTCTCTGTTATATTATGACAGACCAGCCAAATCTACTGTCTCTATTATATTATGACAGACCAGCTAGATCTACTGTCTCTATTATATTTTGACAGACCAGGTAGATCTACTGTCTCTATTATATTATGACAGACCAGCTAGATCTACTGTCTCTGTTAAATTATGACAGACCAGGTAGATCTACTGTCTTTATTGTATTATGACAGACCAGCTATATCGACTGTCTCTATTATATTTTGACGGACCAGCTAGATCTACTGTCTCTATTAGATTATGACCGACCAGCTAGGTCTACTGTCTCTATTATATTATGGCAGACCAGCTAGATCTACTGTCTCTATTGTATGACATACCAGCTAGATCTACTGTCTCTATTATATTATGACAGACCAGCTAGATCTACTGTCTCTATTATTTTATGACAGACCAGCTAGATCTACTGTCTCTATTATTTTATGACAGACCAGCGAGATCTACTGTCTCTGTTACATTATGACAGACCAGCTAGATCTACTGTGTCTATTATATTATGACAGACCAGCTAGATCTACTGTCTCTGTTATATTATGACAGACCAGGTAGATCTACTGTCTCTATTATATTATGACAGACCAGCCAAATCTACTGTCTCTATTATTTTATGACAGACCAGCCAGATCTACTGTCTCTATTATTTTATGACAGACCAGCTAGATCTACTGTCTCTGTTGTATGACATACCAGCTAGATCTACTGTCTCTATTATATTATGACAGTCCAGCTAGATCTACTGTCTCTATTATTTTATGACAGACCAGCTAGATCTACTGTCTCTATTATTTCATGACAGACCAGCTAGTTCTACTGTCTCTATTATTTTATGACAGACCAGCTAGATCTACTGTCTCTGTTGTATGACATACCAGCTAGATCTACTGTCTCTATTATATTATGACAGACCAGCTAGATCTACTGTCTCTATTATATTTTGACAGACCAGGTAGATCTACTGTCTCTATTATATTATGACAGACCAGCTAGATCTACTGTCTCTGTTATATTATGACAGACCAGGTAGATCTACTGTCTCTATTATATTATGACAGACCAGCCAAATCTACTGTCTCTATTATATTATGACAGACCAGCTAGATCTACTGTCTCTATTATATTTTGACAGACCAGCTAGATCTACTGTCTCTATTATATTATGACAGACCAGCTAGATCTACTGTCTTTATTGTATTATGACAGACCAGCTATATCGACTGTCTCTATTATATTTTGACGGACCAGCTAGATCTACTGTCTCTATTATATTATGGCAGACCAGCTAGATCTACTGTCTCTATTGTATGACATACCAGCTAGATCTACTGTCTCTATTATATTATGTCAGACCAGCTAGATCTACTGTCTCTATTATTTCATGACAGACCAGCTAGATCTACTGTCTCTATTATTTTATGACAGACCAGCTAGATCTACTGTCTCTATTATATTATGACAGACCAGCTAGATCTACTGTCTCTGTTATATTATGACAGACCAGCTAGATCTACTGTCTCTATTATATTATGACAGACCAGCTAGATCTACTGTCTCTGTTATATTATGACAGACCAGCTAGATCTACTGTCTCTATTATTTTATGACAGACCAGCGAGATCTACTGTCTCTGTTACATTATGACAGACCAGCTAGATCTACTGTCTCTATTATTTCATGACAGACCAGCTAGATCTACTGTCTCTGTTATTTTATGACAGACCAGCGAGATCTACTGTCTCTGTTTCATTATGACAGACCAGCTAGATCTACTGTCTCTGTTATATTATGACAGACCAGGTAGATCTACTGTCTCTATTATATTATGACAGACCAGCTAGATCTACTGTCTCTATTATTTTATGACAGACCAGCTAGATCTACTGTCTATGTTGTATGACATACCAGCTAGATCTACTGTCTCTATTATTTTATGACAGACCACCTAGATCTACTGTCTCTGTTATATTATGACAGACCAGCCAAATCTACTGTCTCTATTATATTATGACAGACCAGCTAGATCTACTGTCTCTATTATATTTTGACAGACCAGGTAGATCTACTGTCTCTATTATATTATGACAGACCAGCTAGATCTACTGTCTCTGTTAAATTATGACAGACCAGGTAGATCTACTGTCTTTATTGTATTATGACAGACCAGCTATATCGACTGTCTCTATTATATTTTGACGGACCAGCTAGATCTACTGTCTCTATTAGATTATGACCGACCAGCTAGGTCTACTGTCTCTATTATATTATGGCAGACCAGCTAGATCTACTGTCTCTATTGTATGACATACCAGCTAGATCTACTGTCTCTATTATATTATGTCAGACCAGCTAGATCTACTGTCTCTATTATTTTATGACTGACCAGCTAGATCTACTGTCTCTGTTGTATGACATACCAGCTATATCTACTGTCTCTATTATATTATGACAGACCAGCTAGATCTACTGTCTCTATTATTTCATGACAGACCAGCTAGATCTACTGTCTCTATTATATTATGACAGACCAGCTAGATCTACTGTCTCTGTTAAATTATGACAGACCAGGTAGATCTACTGTCTTTATTGTATTATGACAGACCAGCTATATCGACTGTCTCTATTATATTTTGACGGACCAGCTAGATCTACTGTCTCTATTAGATTATGACCGACCAGCTAGGTCTACTGTCTCTATTATATTATGGCAGACCAGCTAGATCTACTGTCTCTATTGTATGACATACCAGCTAGATCTACTGTCTCTATTATATTATGTCAGACCAGCTAGATCTACTGTCTCTATTATTTTATGACTGACCAGCTAGATCTACTGTCTCTGTTGTATGACATACCAGCTATATCTACTGTCTCTATTATATTATGACAGACCAGCTAGATCTACTGTCTCTATTATTTCATGACAGACCAGCTAGATCTACTGTCTCTATTATATTATGACAGACCAGCTAGATCTGCTGTCTCTATTATTTCATGACAGACCAGCTAGATCTACTGTCTCTATTATTTTATGACAGACCAGCTAGATCTACTGTCTCTGTTGTATGACAGACCAGCAAGATCTAATGTCTCTATTATATTATGACAGACCAGCTAGATCTACTGTCTCTATTATTTTATGACATACCAGCTAGATCTACTGTCTCTTTTATTTTATGACCGACCAGCTAGATCTACGATCTCTATTATATTATGACAGACCAGCTAGATCTACTGTCTCTATTAGATTTTGACAGACCAGGTAGATCTACTGTCTCTATTCTATTATGATAGACCAGCAAGGTCTGCTGTCTCTATTATATTATGACAGACCAGATACATTTTCTGTCTCTATTATATTATGGCAGACCAGGTAGATCTACTGTCTCTATTATATTATGACAGACCAGGTAGATCTACTGTCTCTATTATATTATGAGAGACCAGCTCGATCTACCGTCTCTATTATATTATGAGAGACCAGCGAGATCTACTGTCTCTATTATATTTTGACAGACCAGCTAGATCTACTATCTCTATTATAATATGACAGTCCAGCTCGATCTACTCTCTCTATTATATTATGACAGACCAGCTAAATCTACTATCTCTGTTATATTATGACAGACCAGCTATATCTACTGTCTCCAGTATAATATGACAGACCAGCTAGATCTACTGTCTCTATTATTTTATGACAGACCAGCAAGATCTACTGTCTCTGTTACATTATGACAGACCAGCAAGATCTACTGTCTCTATTATTTTATGACAGACCAGCTAGATCTACTGTCTCTATTATTTTATGACAGACCAGCTAGATCTACTGTCTATGTTGTATGACATACCAGCTAGATCTACTGTCTCTATTATTTTATGACAGACCAGCGAGATCTACTGTCTCTGTTACATTATGACAGACCAGCTAGATCTACTGTCTATATTATATTATGACAGACCAGCTAGATCTACTGTCTCTGTTATATTATGACAGACCAGGTAGATCTACTGTCTCTATTATATTATGACAGACCAGCCAAATCTACTGTCTCTATTATTTTATGACAGACCAGCTAGATCTACTGTCTCTATTATTTTATGACAGACCAGCTAGATCTACTGTCTATGTTGTATGACATACCAGCTAGATCTAATGTCTCTATTATTTTATGACAGACCAGCGAGATCTACTGTCTCTGTTACATTATGACTGACCAGCGAGATCTACTGTCTCTGTTACATTATGACAGACCAGCTAGATCTACTGTCTCTATTATATTATGACAGACCAGCTGGATCTACTGTCTCTGTTATATTATGACAGACCAGGTAGATCTACTGTCTCTATTATATTATGACAGACCAGCCAAATCTACTGTCTCTATTATATTATGACAGACCAGCCAAATCTACTGTCTCTATTATTTTATGACAGACCAGCTAGATCTACTGTCTCTATTATTTTATGACAGACCAGCTAGATCTACTGTCTATGTTGTATGACAGACCAGCTAGATCTACTGCCTCTATTGTATGACATACCAGCTAGATATACTGTCTCTATTATTTTATGACAGACCAGCGAGATCTACTGTCTCTGTTACATTATGACAGACCAGCTCGATCTACTGTATCTATTATATTATGACAGACCAGGTAGATGTACTGTCTCTATTATATTATGACAGACCAGCCAAATCTACTGTATCTATTATATTATGACAGACCAGCTAGATCTACTGTCTCTATTATATTTTGACAGACCAGCTAGATCTACTGTCTCTATTATATTATGACAGACCAGCTAGATCTACTGTCTCTATTATATTATGACAGACCAGCTAGATCTACTGTCTCTGTTAAATTATGACAGACCAGGTAGATCTACTGTCTTTATTGTATTATGACAGACCAACTATATCGACTGTCTCTATTATATTTTGACGGACCAGCTAGATCTACTGTCTCTATTAGATTATGACAGACCAGCTAGGTCTACTGTCTCTATTATATTATGGCAGACCAGCTAGATCTACTGTCTCTATTGTATGACATACCAGCTAGATCTACTCTCTCTATTATATTATGTCAGACCAGCTAGATCTACTGTCTCTATTATTTTATGACAGACCAGCTAGATCTACTGTCTCTGTTGTATGACAGACCAGCTAGATCTACTGTCTCTGTTGTATGACCGACCAGCTAGATCTACTGTCTCTATTATATTATGACAGACCAGCTAGATCTACCGTCTCTATTATATTTTGACAGACCAGCGAGATCTACTGTCTCTATTATATTTTGACAGACCAGCTAGATCTACTATCTCTATTATAATATGACAGTCCAGCTCGATCTACTGTCTCTATTATATTATGACAGACCAGCTAAATCTACTATCTCTGTTATATTATGACAGACAAGCTATATCTACTGTCTCCAGTATAATATGACAGACCAGCTAGATCTACTGTCTCTATTATTTTATGACAGACCAGCAAGATCTACTGTCTCTGTTACATTATGACAGACCAGCAAGATCTACTGTCTCTATTATTTTATGACAGACCAGCTAGATCTACTGTCTCTATTATTTTATGACAGACCAGCTAGATCTACTGTCTCTATTATTTTATGACAGACCAGCGAGATCTACTGTCTCTGTTACATTATGACAGACCAGCAAGATCTACTGTCTCTATTATATTATGACACACCAGCTCGATCTACTATATCTATTATATTATGAGAGACCAGCGAGATCTACCATCTCTATTATATTATGACAGACCAGCTAAATCTCTGTCTCTGTCCCAATTATATTATGAGAGACCAGCTAGATCTACTGTCTCTATTATATTATGACAGACCAGCAAGATCTACTGTCTCTGTTATATTTTGACACACCAGCGAGATCTACTGTCTCTATTATATTATGACAGACCAGCTAGATCTACTGTCTTTATTGTATTATGATAGACCAGCTATATCGACAGTCTCTATTATATTTCGACGGACCAGCTAGATCTACTGTCTCTATTAGATTATGACAGACCAGCTAGGTCTACTGTCTCTATTATATTATGGCAGACCAGCTAGATCTACTGTCTCTATTGTATGACATACCAGCTAGATCTACTGTCTCTATTATATTATGTCAGACCAGCTAGACCTACTGTCTCCATTATTTTATGACAGACCAGCTAGATCTACTGTCTCTGTTGTATGACATACCAGCTAGATCTACTGTCTCTATTATATTATGACAGACCAGCTAGATCTACTGTCTCTATTATTTCATGACAGACCAGCTAGATCTACTGTCTCTATTATATTATGACAGACCAGCTAGATCTGCTGTCTCTATTATTTCATGACAGACCAGCTAGATCTACTGTCTCTATTATTTCATGACAGACCAGCTAGATCTACTGTCTCTGTTGTATGACAGACCAGCAAGATCTACTGTCTCTGTTACATTATGACAGACCAGCTAGATCTACTGTGTCTATTATATTATGACAGACCAGCTATATCTACTGTCTCTATTATATTATGACAGACCAGATAGATCTACAGTCTCTATTGCATTATGGCAGACCAGCTAGATCTACTGTCTCTATTGTATGACATACCAGCTAGATCTACTGTCTCTATTATATTATGACAGACCAGCTAGATCTATTGTCTCTATTATTTTATGACAGACCAGCTAGATCTACTGTCTCTATTATTTTATGACGGACCAGCTAGATCTACTGTCTCTATTATATTATGACAGACCAGCTAGATCTACCGTCTCCATTATATTTTGACAGACCAGGTAGATCTACTGTCTCTATTATATTATGAGAGACCAGCTCGATCTACCGTCTCTATTATATTATGACAGACCAGCGAGATCTACCGCCTCTATTATATTTTGACAGACCAGCTAGATCTACCGCCTCTATTATAATATTACAATCCAGCTCGATCTACTGTCTCTATTATATTATGACAGACCAGCTAAATCTACTATATCTGTTATATTATGACAGACCAGCTATATCTACTGTCTCCGGTATAATATGACAGACCAGCTAGATCTACTGTCTCTATTATTTTATGACAGACCAGATAGATCTACTGTCTCTATTGCATTATGGCAGACCAGCTAGATCTACTGTCTCTATTGTATGACATACCAGCTAGATCTACTGTCTCTATTATATTATGACAGACCAGCTAGATCTACTGTCTCTATTATTTTATGACAAAACCAGCTAGATCTACTGTCTCTATTATTTTATGAAAAGACCAGCTAGATCTACTGTCTCTATTATTTTATGACAGACCAGCTAGATCTACTGTCTCTGTTACATTATGACAGACCAGCAAGATCTACTGTCTCTATTATATTATGACAGACCAGCTAAATCTACTATATCTGTTATATTATGACAGACCAGCTATATCTACTGTCTCCGGTATAATATGACAGACCAGCTAGATCTACTGTCTCTATTATTTTATGACAGACCAGATAGATCTACTGTCTCTATTGCATTATGGCAGACCAGCTAGATCTACTGTCTCTATTGTATGACATACCAGCTAGATCTACTGTCTCTATTATATTATGACAGACCAGCTAGATCTACTGTCTCTATTATTTTATGACAGACCAGCTAGATCTACTGTCTCTATTATTTTATGAAAAGACCAGCTAGATCTACTGTCTCTATTATTTTATGACAGACCAGCTAGATATACTGTCTCTGTTACATTATGACAGACCAGCAAGATCTACTGTCTCTATTATTTTATGACAGACCAGCTAGATCTACTGTCTCTATTATTTTATGACAGACCAGCGAGATCTACTGTCTCTGTTACATTATGACAGACCAGCTAGATCTACTGTCTCTATTATATTATGACAGACCAGCTAGATCTACTGTCTCTATTATTTTATGACAGACCAGCTAGATCTACTGTCTCTATTATTTTATGAAAAGACCAGCTAGATCTACTGTCTCTATTATTTTATGACAGACCAGCTAGATCTACTGTCTCTGTTACATTATGACAGACCAGCAAGATCTACTGTCTCTATTATTTTATGACAGACCAGATAGATCTACTGTCTCTATTGCATTATGGCAGACCAGCTAGATCTACTGTCTCTATTGTATGACATACCAGCTAGATCTACTGTCTCTATTATATTATGACAGACCAGCTAGATCTACTGTCTCTATTATTTTATGACAGACCAGCTAGATCTACTGTCTCTATTATTTTATGACGGACCAGCTAGATCTACTGTCTCTGTTGTATGACAGACCAGCAAGATCTACTGTCTCTGTTACATTATGACAGACCAGCTAGATCTACTGTGTCTATTATATTATGACAGACCAGCTATATCTACTGTCTCTATTATATTATGACAGACCAGATAGATCTACAGTCTCTATTGCATTATGGCAGACCAGCTAGATCTACTGTCTCTATTGTATGACATACCAGCTAGATCTACTGTCTCTATTATATTATGACAGACCAGCTAGATCTACTGTCTCTATTATTTTATGACAGACCAGCTAGATCTACTGTCTCTATTATTTTATGACGGACCAGCTAGATCTACTGTCTCTATTATATTATGACAGACCAGCTAGATCTACCGTCTCCATTATATTTTGACAGACCAGGTAGATCTACTGTCTCTATTATATTATAAGAGACCAGCTCGATCTACCGTCTCTATTATATTATGACAGACCAGCGAGATCTACCGTCTCTATTATATTTTGACAGACCAGCTAGATCTACTATCTCTATTATAATATTACAATCCAGCTCGATCTACTGTCTCTATTATATTATGACAGACCAGCTAAATCTACTATATCTGTTATATTATGACAGACCAGCTATATCTACTGTCTCCGGTATAATATGACAGACCAGCTAGATCTACTGTCTCTATTATTTTATGACAGACCAGATAGATCTACTGTCTCTATTGCATTATGGCAGACCAGCTAGATCTACTGTCTCTATTGTATGACATACCAGCTAGATCTACTGTCTCTATTATATTATGACAGACCAGCTAGATCTACTGTCTCTATTATTTTATGACAGACCAGCTAGATCTACTGTCTCTATTATTTTATGAAAAGACCAGCTAGATCTACTGTCTCTATTATTTTTATGACAGACCAGCTAGATCTACTGTCTCTGTTACATTATGACAGACCAGCAAGATCTACTGTCTCTATTATTTTATGACAGACCAGATAGATCTACTGTCTCTATTGCATTATGGCAGACCAGCTAGATCTACTGTCTCTATTGTATGACATACCAGCTAGATCTACTGTCTCTATTATATTATGACAGACCAGCTAGATCTACTGTCTCTATTATTTTATGACAGACCAGCTAGATCTACTGTCTCTATTATTTTATGAAAAGACCAGCTAGATCTACTGTCTCTATTATTTTATGACAGACCAGCTAGATATACTGTCTCTGTTACATTATGACAGACCAGCAAGATCTACTGTCTCTATTATTTTATGACAGACCAGCTAGATCTACTGTCTCTATTATTTTATGACAGACCAGCGAGATCTACTGTCTCTGTTACATTATGACAGACCAGCTAGATCTACTGTCTCTATTATATTATGACAGACCAGCTAGATCTACTGTCTCTATTATTTTATGACAGACCAGCTAGATCTACTGTCTCTATTATTTTATGAAAAGACCAGCTAGATCTACTGTCTCTATTATTTTATGACAGACCAGCTAGATCTACTGTCTCTGTTACATTATGACAGACCAGCAAGATCTACTGTCTCTATTATTTTATGACAGACCAGATAGATCTACTGTCTCTATTGCATTATGGCAGACCAGCTAGATCTACTGTCTCTATTGTATGACATACCAGCTAGATCTACTGTCTCTATTATATTATGACAGACCAGCTAGATCTACTGTCTCTATTATTTTATGACAGACCAGCTAGATCTACTGTCTCTATTATTTTATGAAAAGACCAGCTAGATCTACTGTCTCTATTATTTTATGACAGACCAGCTAGATCTACTGTCTCTGTTACATTATGACAGACCAGCAAGATCTACTGTCTCTATTATTTTATGACAGACCAGCTAGATCTACTGTCTATGTTGTATGACATACCAGCTAGATCTACTGTCTCTATTATTTTATGACAGACCAGCGAGATCTACTGTCTCTGTTACATTATGACAGACCAGCTAGATCTACTGTCTATATTATATTATGACAGACCAGCTAGATCTACTGTCTCTGTTATATTATGACAGACCAGGTAGATCTACTGTCTCTATTATATTATGACAGACCAGCCAAATCTACTGTCTCTATTATTTTATGACAGACCAGCTAGATCTACTGTCTCTGTTATATTATGACAGACCAGGTAGATCTACTGTCTCTATTATATTATGACAGACCAGCCAAATCTACTGTCTCTATTATTTTATGACAGACCAGCTAGATCTACTGTCTCTATTATTTTATGACAGACCAGCTAGATCTACTGTCTATGTTGTATGACATACCAGCTAGATCTAATGTCTCTATTATTTTATGACAGACCAGCGAGATCTACTGTCTCTGTTACATTATGACTGACCAGCGAGATCTACTGTCTCTGTTACATTATGACAGACCAGCTAGATCTACTGTCTCTATTATATTATGACAGACCAGCTGGATCTACTGTCTCTGTTATATTATGACAGACCAGGTAGATCTACTGTCTCTATTATATTATGACAGACCAGCCAAATCTACTGTCTCTATTATATTATGACAGACCAGCCAAATCTACTGTCTCTATTATATTATGACAGACCAGCTAGATCTACTGTCTCTATTATTTTATGACAGACCAGCTAGATCTACTGTCTATGTTGTATGACATACCAGCTAGAACTACTGTCTCTATTATTTTATGACAGACCAGCTAGATCTACTGTCTCTATTATTTTATGACAGACCAGCGAGATCTACTGTCTCTGTTACATTATGACAGACCAGCTAGATCTACTGTCTCTGTTATATTATGACAGACCAGGTAGATCTACTGTCTCTATTATATTATGACAGACCAGCCAAATCTACTGTCTCTATTATATTATGACAGACCAGCTAGATCTACTGTCTCTATTATTTTATGACAGACCAGCTAGATCTACTGTCTCTGTTATATTATGACAGACCAGGTAGATCTACTGTCTCTATTATATTATGACAGACCAGCCAAATCTACTGTCTCTATTATTTTATGACAGACCAGCTAGATCTACTGTCTCTATTATTTTATGACAGACCAGCTAGATCTACTGTCTATGTTGTATGACATACCAGCTAGATCTAATGTCTCTATTATTTTATGACAGACCAGCGAGATCTACTGTCTCTGTTACATTATGACTGACCAGCGAGATCTACTGTCTCTGTTACATTATGACAGACCAGCTAGATCTACTGTCTCTATTATATTATGACAGACCAGCTGGATCTACTGTCTCTGTTATATTATGACAGACCAGGTAGATCTACTGTCTCTATTATATTATGACAGACCAGCCAAATCTACTGTCTCTATTATATTATGACAGACCAGCTAGATCTACTGTCTCTGTTATATTATGACAGACCAGGTAGATCTACTGTCTCTATTATTTTATGACAGACCAGCTAGATCTACTGTCTCTGTTGTATGACATACCAGCTAGGTCTACTGTCTCTATTATTTTATGACAGACCAGCTAGATCTACTGTCTCTATTATTTTATGACAGACCAGCGAGATCTACTGTCTCTGTTACATTATGACAGACCAGCTAGATCTACTGTCTCTATTATATTATGACAGACCAGGTAGATCTACTGTCTCTATTATATTATGACAGACCAGCCAAATCTACTGTATCTATTATATTATGACAGACCAGCTAGATCTACTGTCTCTATTATATTATGACAGACCAGCTAGATCTACTGTCTCTATTGTATGACATACCAGCTAGATATACTGTCTCTATTATTTTATGACAGACCAGCGAGATCAACTGTCTCTGTTACATTATGACAGACCAGCTCGATCTACTGTGTCTATTATATTATGACAGACCAGCTATATCTACTGTCTCTGTTATATTATGACAGACCAGGTAGATCTACTGTCTCTATTATATTATGACAGACCAGCCAAATCTACTGTCTCTATTATTTTATGACAGACCAGCTAGATCTACTGTCTCTGTTATATTATGACAGACCAGGTAGATCTACTGTCTCTATTATATTATGACAGACCAGCCAAATCTACTGTCTCTATTATTTTATGACAGACCAGCTAGATCTACTGTCTCTATTATTTTATGACAGACCAGCTAGATCTACTGTCTATGTTGTATGACATACCAGCTAGATCTAATGTCTCTATTATTTTATGACAGACCAGCGAGATCTACTGTCTCTGTTACATTATGACTGACCAGCGAGATCTACTGTCTCTGTTACATTATGACAGACCAGCTAGATCTACTGTCTCTATTATATTATGACAGACCAGCTGGATCTACTGTCTCTGTTATATTATGACAGACCAGGTAGATCTACTGTCTCTATTATATTATGACAGACCAGCCAAATCTACTGTCTCTATTATATTATGACAGACCAGCCAAATCTACTGTCTCTATTATATTATGACAGACCAGCTAGATCTACTGTCTCTATTATTTTATGACAGACCAGCTAGATCTACTGTCTCTATTATTTTATGACAGACCAGCGAGATCTACTGTCTCTGTTACATTATGACAGACCAGCTAGATCTACTGTCTCTGTTATATTATGACAGACCAGGTAGATCTACTGTCTCTATTATATTATGACAGACCAGCCAAATCTACTGTCTCTATTATATTATGACAGACCAGCTAGATCTACTGTCTCTATTATATTATGACAGACCAGCTAGATCTACTGTCTATGTTGTATGACATACCAGCTAGATCTACTGTCTCTATTATATTATGACAGACCAGCTAGATCTACTGTCTCTGTTATATTATGACAGACCAGCCAAATCTACTGTCTCTATTATATTATGACAGACCAGCTAGATCTACTGTCTCTATTATATTTTGACAGACCAGGTAGATCTACTGTCTTTATTGTATTATGACAGACCAGCTATATCGACTGTCTCTATTATATTTTGACGGACCAGCTAGATCTACTGTCTCTATTAGATTATGACAGACCAGCTAGGTCTACTGTCTCTATTATATTATGGCAGACCAGCTAGATCTACTGTCTCTATTGTATGACATACCAGCTAGATCTACTCTCTCTATTATATTATGTCAGACCAGCTAGATCTACTGTCTCTGTTGTATGACAGACCAGCTAGATCTACTGTCTCTGTTGTATGACCGACCAGCTAGATCTACTGTCTCTATTATATTATGACAGACCAGCTAGATCTACCGTCTCTATTATATTTTGACAGACCAGCGAGATCTACTGTCTCTATTATATTTTGACAGACCAGCTAGATCTACTATCTCTATTATAATATGACAGTCCAGCTCGATCTACTGTCTCTATTATATTATGACAGACCAGCTAAATCTACTATCTCTGTTATATTATGACAGACCAGCTATATCTACTGTCTCCAGTATAATATGACAGACCAGCTAGATCTACTGTCTCTATTATTTTATGACAGACCAGCAATATCTACTGTCTCTGTTACATTATGACAGACCAGCAAGATCTACTGTCTCTATTATATTATGACACACCAGCTCGATCTACTATATCTATTATATTATGAGAGACCAGCGAGATCTACCATCTCTATTATATTATGACAGACCAGCTAAATCTACTGTCTCTGTCCCAATTATATTATGAGAGACCAGCTAGATCTACTGTCTCTATTATATTATGACAGACCAGCGAGATCTACTGTCTCTGTTACATTATGACAGACCAGCAAGATCTACTGTCTCTATTATATTATGACACACCAGCTCGATCTACTATATCTATTATATTATGAGAGACCAGCGAGATCTACCATCTCTATTATATTATGACAGACCAGCTAAATCTACTGTCTCTGTCCCAATTATATTATGAGAGACCAGCTAGATCTACTGTCTCTATTATATTATGACAGACCAGCAAGATCTACTGTCTCTGTTATATTTTGACACACCAGCGAGATCTACTGTCTCTATTATATTATGACAGACCAGCTAGATCTACTGTCTTTATTGTATTATGATAGACCAGCTATATCGACTGTCTCTATTATATTTCGACGGACCAGCTAGGTCTACTGTCTCTATTATATTATGGCAGACCAGCTAGATCTACTGTCTCTATTGTATGACATACCAGCTAGATCTACTGTCTCTATTATATTATGTCAGACCAGCTAGACCTACTGTCTCCATTATTTTATGACAGACCAGCTAGATCTACTGTCTCTGTTGTATGACATACCAGCTAGATCTACTGTCTCTATTATATTATGACAGACCAGCTAGATCTACTGTCTCTATTATTTCATGACAGACCAGCTAGATCTACTGTCTCTATTATTTCATGACAGGCCAGCTAGATCTACTGTCTCTGTTGTATGACAGACCAGCAAGATCTACTGTCTCTGTTACATTATGACAGACCAGCTAGATCTACTGTGTCTATTATATTATGACAGACCAGCTATATCTACTGTCTCTATTATATTATGACAGACCAGATAGATCTACAGTCTCTATTGCATTATGGCAGACCAGCTAGATCTACTGTCTCTGTTATATTATGACAGACCAGCTAGATCTACTGTCTCTATTATATTATGACAGACCAGATAGATCTACTGTCTCTATTGCATTATGACAGAACAGCTAGATCTACTGTCTCTATTGTATGACATACCAGCTAGATCTACTGTCTCTATTATATTATGACAGACCAGCTAGATCTACTGTCTCTATTGTATGACATACCAGCTAGATCTACTGTCTCTATTATATTATGACAGACCAGCTATATCTACTGTCTCTATTATATTATGACAGACCAGATAGATATACTGTCTCTATTGTATGACATACCAGCTAGATCTACTGTCTCTATTGTATTATGACAGACCAGCTAGATCTACTGTCTCTATTTTATGACAGACCAGCTAGATCTACTGTCTCTATTATTTTATGACAGACCAGCTAGATCTACTGTCTCTATTATTTTATGACAGACCAGCTAGATCTACTGTCTCTGTTGTATGACAGACCAGCTAGATCTACTGTCTCTGTTGTATGACATACCAGCTAGATCTACTGTCTCTATTATATTATGACAGACCAGCTAGATCTACTGTCTCTATTATAATTTGACAGACCAGGTAGATCTACTGTCTCCATTATATTATGACAGACCAGCTAGATCTACTGTCTCTGTTATATTATGACAGACCAGCTAGATCTACTGTCTCTATTATATTATGACAGACCAGATAGATCTACTGTCTCTATTGCATTATGACAGAACAGCTAGATCTACTGTCTCTATTGTATGACATACCAGCTAGATCTACTGTCTCTATTGTATTATGACAGACCAGCTAGATCTACTGTCTCTATTGTATGACATACCAGCTAGATCTACTGTCTCTATTATATTATGACAGACCAGCTAGATCTACTGTCTCTATTTTATGACAGACCAGCTAGATCTACTGTCTCTATTATTTTATGACATACCAGCTAGATCTAGTGTCTCTATTATTTTATGACAGACCAGCTAGATCTACTGTCTCTATTGTATGACATACCAGCTAGATCTACTGTCTCTATTATATTATGTCAGACCAGCTAGATCTACTGTCTCTATTATTTTATGACAGACCAGCTAGATCTACTGTCTCTGTTGTATGACAGACCAGCTAGATCTACTGTCTCTGTTGTATGACCGACCAGCTAGATCTACTGTCTCTATTATATTATGACAGACCAGCTAGATCTACCGTCTCTATTATATTTTGACAGACCAGCGAGATCTACTGTCTCTATTATATTTTGACAGACCAGCTAGATCTACTATCTCTATTATAATATGACAGTCCAGCTCGATCTACTGTCTCTATTATATTATGACAGACCAGCTAAATCTACTATCTCTGTTATATTATGACAGACCAGCTATATCTACTGTCTCCAGTATAATATGACAGACCAGCTAGATCTACTGTCTCTATTATTTTATGACAGACCAGCTAGATCTACTGTCTATTATTTTATGACAGACCAGCTAGATCTACTGTCTCTATTATTTTATGACAGACCAGCGAGATCTACTGTCTCTGTTACATTATGACAGACCAGCAAGATCTACTGTCTCTATTATATTATGACACACCAGCTCGATCTACTATATCTATTATATTATGAGAGACCAGCGAGATCTACCATCTCTATTATATTATGACAGACCAGCTAAATCTACTGTCTCTGTCCCAATTATATTATGAGAGACCAGCTAGATCTACTGTCTCTATTATATTATGACAGACCAGCAAGATCTACTGTCTCTGTTATATTTTGACACACCAGCGAGATCTACTGTCTCTATTATATTATGGCAGACCAGCTAGATCTACTGTCTCTATTGTATGACATACCAGCTAGATCTACTGTCTCTATTATATTATGTCAGACCAGCTAGACCTACTGTCTCCATTATTTTATGACAGACCAGCTAGATCTACTGTCTCTGTTGTATGACATACCAGCTAGATCTACTGTCTCTATTATATTATGACAGACCAGATAGATCTACTGTCTCTATTGCATTATGCCAGACCAGCTAGATCTACTGTCTCTATTGTATGACATACCAGCTTGATCTACTGTCTCTATTATATTATGGCAGACAGCAAGATCTACTGTCTCTATTGTATGACATACCAGCTAGATCTACTGTCTCTATTATATTATGACAGACCAGCTAGATCTACTGTCTCTATTATATTATGACAGACCAGCTAGATCTACTGTCTCTATTATATTATGACAGAACAGCTAGATCTACTGTCTCCATTATTTTATAACAAACCAGCTAGATCTACTGTCTCTATTATTTTATGACAGACCAGCTAGATCTACTGTCTCTGTTGTATGACATACCAGCTAGATCTACTGTCTCTGTTGTATGACATACCAGCTAGATCTACTGTCTCTATTATAATTTGACAGACCAGGTAGATCTACTGTCTCCATTATATTATGACAGACCAGCTAGATCTACTGTCTCTGTTATATTATGACAGACCAGTTAGATCTACTGTCTCTATTATATTATGACAGACCAGCCAAATCTACGGTCTCTATTATATTATGACAGACCAGCTAGATCTACTGTCTCTATTATATTTTGACAGACCAGCTAGATCTACTGTCTCTATTATATTATGACAGACCAGCCAGATCTACTGTCTCTATTATTTTATGACAGACCAGCTAGATCTACTGTCTCTGTTGTATGACAGACCAGCTAGATCTACTGTCTCTGTTGTATGACATACCAGCTAGATCTACTGTCTCTATTATATTATGACAGACCAGCTAGATCTACTGTCTCTATTATAATTTGACAGACCAGGTAGATCTACTGTCTCCATTATATTATGACAGACCAGCTAGATCTACTGTCTCTGTTATATTATGACAGACCAGCTAGATCTACTGTCTCTATTATATTATGACAGACCAGATAGATCTACTGTCTCTATTGCATTATGACAGAACAGCTAGATCTACTGTCTCTATTGTATGACATACCAGCTAGATCTACTGTCTCTATTGTATTATGACAGACCAGCTAGATCTACTGTCTCTATTGTATGACATACCAGCTAGATCTACTGTCTCTATTATATTATGACAGACCAGCTAGATCTACTGTCTCTATTTTATGACAGACCAGCTAGATCTACTGTCTCTATTATATTATGACAGACCAGCTAGATCTACTGTCTCTATTATTTTATGACAGACCAGCTAGATCTACTGTCTCTATTGTATGACATACCAGCTAGATCTACTGTCTCTATTATATTATGACAGACCAGATAGATCTACTGTCTCTATTGTATGACATACCAGCTAGATCTACTGTCTCTATTATATTATGACAGACCAGCTAGATCTACTGTCTCTATTTTATGACAGACCAGCTAGTTCTACTGTCTCTGTTATATTATGACAGACCAGGTAGATCTACTGTCTCTTTTATATTATGACAGACCAGCCAAATCTACTGTCTCTATTATATTATGACAGACCAGCTAGATCTACTGTCTCTATTATATTATGACAGACCAGCTAGATCTACTGTCTCTATTATATTTTGACAGACCACATAGATCTACTGTCTCTGTTGTATGACATACCAGCTAGATCTACTGTCTCTATTATATTATGACAGACCAGGTAGATCTACTGTCTCCATTATATTATGACAGACCAGCTAGATCTACTGTCTCTGTTATATTATGACAGACCAGCTAGATCTACTGTCTCTATTATATTATGACAGACCAGATAGATCTATTGTCTCTATTGCATTATGACAGAACAGCTAGATCTACTGTCTCTATTGTATGACATACCAGCTAGATCTACTGTCTCTATTGTATTATGACAGACCAGCTAGATCTACTGTCTCTATTGTATGACATACCAGCTAGATCTACTGTCTCTATTATATTATGACAGACCAGCTAGATCTACTGTCTCTATTTTATGACAGACCAGCTAGATCTACTGTCTCTATTATTTTATGACATACCAGCTAGATCTATTGTCTCTATTATTTTATGACAGACCAGCTAGATCTACTGTCTCTATTGTATGACATACCAGCTAGATCTACTGTCTCTATTATAGTATGACAGACCAGATAGATCTACTGTCTATATTGTATGACATACCAGCTAGATCTACTGTCTCTATTATATTATGACAGACCAGCTAGATCTACTGTCTCTATTTTATGACAGACCAGCTAGTTCTACTGTCTCTGTTATATTATGACAGACCAGGTAGATCTACTGTCTCTATTATAATTTGACAGACCAGGTAGATCTACTGTCTCTGTTATATTATGACAGACCAGTTAGATCTACTGTCTCTATTATATTATGACAGACCAGCCAAATCTACTGTCTCTATTATATTATGACAGACCAGCTAGATCTACTGTCTCTATTATATTTTGACAGACCAGCTAGATCTACTGTCTCTATTATATTATGACAGACCAGCCAGATCTACTGTCTCTATTATTTTATGACAGACCAGCTAGATCTACTGTCTCTATTGTATGACATACCAGCTAGATCTACTGTCTCTATTATTTTATGACATACCAGCTAGATCTACTGTCTCTATTATTTTATGACAGACCAGCAAGATCTACTGTCTCTGTTACATTATGACAGACCAGCTAGATCTACTGTGTATATTATATTATGACAGACCAGATAGATCTACTGTCTCTATTGCATTATGACAGAACAGCTAGATCTACTGTCTCTATTGTATGACATACCAGCTAGATCTACTGTCTCTATTGCATTATGGCAGACCAGCAAGATCTACTGTCTCTATTGTATGACATACCAGCTAGATCTACTGTCTCTATTATATTATGACAGACCAGCTAGATCTACTGTCTCTATTATTTTATGACAGACCAGCTAGATCTACTGTCTCTATTATTTTATGACAGACCAGCTAGATCTACTGTCTCTATTATTTTATAACAAACCAGCTAGATCTACTGTCTCTATTATTTTATGACAGACCAGCTAGATCTACTGTCTCTGTTGTATGACATACCAGCTAGATCTACTGTCTCTGTTATATGACATACCAGCTAGATCTACTGTCTCTATTATAATTTGACAGACCAGGTAGATCTACTGTCTCCATTATATTATGACAGACCAGCTAGATCTACTGTCTCTGTTATATTATGACAGACCAGTTAGATCTACTGTCTCTATTATATTATGACAGACCAGCCAAATCTACGGTCTCTATTATATTATGACAGACCAGCTAGATCTACTGTCTCTATTATATTTTGACAGACCAGCTAGATCTACTGTCTCTATTATATTATGACAGACCAGCCAGATCTACTGTCTCTATTATTTTATGACAGACCAGCTAGATCTACTGTCTCTGTTGTATGACATACCAGCTAGATCTACTGTCTCTATTATATTATGACAGACCAGCTAGATCTACTGTCTCTATTATAATTTGACAGACCAGGTAGATCTACTGTCTCCATTATATTATGACAGACCAGCTAGATCTACTGTCTCTGTTATATTATGACAGACCAGCTAGATCTACTGTCTCTATTATATTATGACAGACCAGATAGATCTACTGTCTCTATTGCATTATGACAGACCAGCTAGATCTACTGTCTCTATTGTATGACATACCAGCTAGATCTACTGTCTCTATTGTATTATGACAGACCAGCTAGATCTACTGTCTCTATTGTATGACATACCAGCTAGATCTACTGTCTCTATTATATTATGACAGACCAGCTAGATCTACTGTCTCTATTTTATGACAGACCAGCTAGATCTACTGTCTCTATTATTTTATGACAGACCAGCTAGATCTACTGTCTCTATTATTTTATGACAGACCAGCTAGATCTACTGTCTCTATTGTATGACATACCAGCTAGATCTACTGTCTCTATTATATTATGACAGACCAGCTAGATCTACTGTCTCTATTGTATGACATACCAGCTAGATCTACTGTCTCTATTATATTATGACAGACCAGCTAGATCTACTGTCTCTATTTTATGACAGACCAGCTAGTTCTACTGTCTCTGTTATATTATGACAGACCAGGTAGATCTACTGTCTCTTTTATATTATGACAGACCAGCCAAATCTACTGTCTCTATTATATTATGACAGACCAGCTAGATCTACTGTCTCTATTATATTATGACAGACCAGCTAGATCTACTGTCTCTATTATATTTTGACAGACCACATAGATCTACTGTCTCTGTTGTATGACATACCAGCTAGATCTACTGTCTCTATTATATTATGACAGACCAGGTAGATCTACTGTCTCCATTATATTATGACAGACCAGCTAGATCTACTGTCTCTGTTATATTATGACAGACCAGCTAGATCTACTGTCTCTATTATATTATGACAGACCAGATAGATCTACTGTCTCTATTGCATTATGACAGAACAGCTAGATCTACTGTCTCTATTGTATGACATACCAGCTAGATCTACTGTCTCTATTGTATTATGACAGACCAGCTAGATCTACTGTCTCTATTGTATGACATACCAGCTAGATCTACTGTCTCTATTATATTATGACAGACCAGCTAGATCTACTGTCTCTATTTTATGACAGACCAGCTAGATCTACTGTCTCTATTATTTTATGACATACCAGCTAGATCTATTGTCTCTATTATTTTATGACAGACCAGCTAGATCTACTGTCTCTATTGTATGACATACCAGCTAGATCTACTGTCTCTATTATAGTATGACAGACCAGATAGATCTACTGTCTATATTGTATGACATACCAGCTAGATCTACTGTCTCTATTATATTATGACAGACCAGCTAGATCTACTGTCTCTATTTTATGACAGACCAGCTAGTTCTACTGTCTCTGTTATATTATGACAGACCAGGTAGATCTACTGTCTCTTTTATATTATGACAGACCAGCCAAATCTACTGTCTCTATTATATTATGACAGACCAGCTAGATCTACTGTCTCCATTATATTATGACAGACCAGCTAGTTCTACTGTCTCTGTTATATTATGACAGACCAGCTAGATCTACTGTCTCTATTGTATGACATACCAGCTAGAACTACTGTCTCTATTATATTATGACAGACCAGATAGATCTACTGTCTCTATTGTATGACATACCAGCTAGATCTACTGTCTCTATTATATTATGACAGACCAGCTAGATCTACTGTCTCTATTTTATGACAGACCAGCTAGTTCTACTGTCTCTGTTATATTATGACAGACCAGGTAGATCTACTGTCTCTTTTATATTATGACAGACCAGCCAAATCTACTGTCTCTATTATATTATGACAGACCAGCTAGATCTACTGTCTCTATTATATTATGACAGACCAGCTAGATCTACTGTCTCTATTATATTTTGACAGACCACATAGATCTACTGTCTCTGTTGTATGACATACCAGCTAGATCTACTGTCTCTATTATATTATGACAGACCAGGTAGATCTACTGTCTCCATTATATTATGACAGACCAGCTAGATCTACTGTCTCTGTTATATTATGACAGACCAGCTAGATCTACTGTCTCTATTATATTATGACAGACCAGATAGATCTACTGTCTCTATTGCATTATGACAGAACAGCTAGATCTACTGTCTCTATTGTATGACATACCAGCTAGATCTACTGTCTCTATTGTATTATGACAGACCAGCTAGATCTACTGTCTCTATTGTATGACATACCAGCTAGATCTACTGTCTCTATTATATTATGACAGACCAGCTAGATCTACTGTCTCTATTTTATGACAGACCAGCTAGATCTACTGTCTCTATTATTTTATGACATACCAGCTAGATCTATTGTCTCTATTATTTTATGACAGACCAGCTAGATCTACTGTCTCTATTGTATGACATACCAGCTAGATCTACTGTCTCTATTATAGTATGACAGACCAGATAGATCTACTGTCTATATTGTATGACATACCAGCTAGATCTACTGTCTCTGTTGTATGACATACCAGCTAGATCTACTGTCTCTATTATATTATGACAGACCAGCTAGATCTACTGTCTCCATTTTATGACAGACCAGGTAGATCTACTGTCTCTATTCTATTATGACAGACCAGCCAAATCTACTGTCTCTATTATATTATGACAGACCAGCTAGATCTACTGTCTCCATTATATTATGACAGACCAGCTAGTTCTACTGTCTCTGTTATATTATGACAGACCAGGTAGATCTACTGTCTCTATTATATTATGACAGACCAGCCAAATCTACTGTCTCTATTATATTATGACAGACCAGCTAGATCTACTGTCTCTATTATATTATGACAGACCAGCTAGATCTACTGTCTCTATTATATTTTGACAGACCATATAGATCTACTGTCTCTATTGTATTATGACAGACCAGCTAGATCTACTGTCTCTATTATATTATGACCGACCAGCTAGATCTACTGTCTCTATTATACTTTGTCAGACCAGGTAGATCTACTGTCTCTATTCTATTATGACAGACCAGATAGATCTACTGTCTCTATTATATTATGACAGACCAGCGAGATCTACTGTCTCTATTGTATGACATACCAGCTAGATCTACTGTCTCTATTATATTATGACAGACCAGCTAGATCTACTGTCTCTATTATTTTATGACAGACCAGGTAGATATACTGTCTCTATTATATAATGACAGACCAGCTAGATCTACTGTCTCTATTATATTATGACAGACAAGGTAGATCTACTGTCGCTATTATATTATGACAGACCAGCTAGATCTACTGTCTTTATTATATAATGACAGACCAGCTAGATCTACTGTCTCTATTATATTATGACAGACCAGCTAGATCTACTGTCTCTATTATTTTATGACATACCAGCTAGATCTACTGTCTCTATTATATTATGACAGACCAGCAAGATCTACTGTCTCTATTATTTTATGACAGACCAGCAAGATCTACTGTCTCTGTTACATTATGACAGACCAGCTAGATCTACTGTCTCTATTATATTATGACAGACCAGCTAGATCTACTGTCTCTATTATTTTATGACATACCAGCTAGATCTACTGTCTCTATTATTTTATGACAGACCAGCTAGATCTACTGTCTCTATTGTATGACATACCAGCTAGATCTACTGTCTCTATTATTTTATGACATACCAGCTAGATCTACTGTCTCTATTATTTTATGACAGACCAGCTAGATCTACTGTCTCTATTGTATGACATACCAGCTAGATCTACTGTCTCTATTATTTTATGACAGACCAGCTAGATCTACTGTCTCTATTATTTTATAACAAACCAGCTAGATCTACTGTCTCTATTACTTTATGACAGACCAGCTAGATCTACTGTCTCTGTTGTATGACATACCAGCTAGATCTACTGTCTCTGTTATATGACATACCAGCTAGATCTACTGTCTCTATTATATTATGACAGACCAGGTGGATCTACTGTCTCTATTATAATTTGACAGACCAGGTAGATCTACTGTCTCCATTATATTATGACAGACCAGCTAGATCTACTGTCTCTGTTATATTATGACAGACCAGTTAGATCTACTGTCTCTATTATATTATGACAGACCAGCCAAATCTACGGTCTCTATTATATTATGACAGACCAGCTAGATCTACTGTCTCTATTATATGTTGACAGACCAGCTAGATCTACTGTCTCTATTATATTATGACAGACCAGCCAGATCTACTGTCTCTATTATTTTATGACAGACCAGCTAGATCTACTGTCTCTGTTATATGACAGACCAGCTAGATCTACTGTTTCTATTATATTATGACAGACCAGCTAGATCTACTGTCTCTATTATATTATGATAGACCAGCAAGATCTACTGTTTCTATTATATTATGACAGACCAGCTAGATCTACTGTCTCTATTATATGATGACAGACGAGGTAGATCTACTGTCTCTATTCTATTATGATAGACCAGCAAGATCTACTGTCTCTATTATATTATGACAGACCAGCTAGATCTACTGTCTCTATTGTATTATGGCAGACCAGGTAGATCTACTGTCTCTATTATATTATGACAGACCAGCTAGATCTACTGTCTCTATTATATTATGACCGACCAGCTAGATCTACTGTCTCTATTATACTTTGTCAGACCAGGTAGATCTACTGTCTCTATTATTTTATGACATACCAGCTAGATCTATTGTCTCTATTATTTTATGACAGACCAGCTAGATCTACTGTCTCTATTGTATGACATACCAGCTAGATCTACTGTCTCTATTATAGTATGACAGACCAGATAGATCTACTGTCTATATTGTATGACATACCAGCTAGATCTACTGTCTCTATTATATTATGACAGACCAGCTAGATCTACTGTCTCTATTTTATGACAGACCAGCTAGTTCTACTGTCTCTGTTATATTATGACAGACCAGGTAGATCTACTGTCTCTATTCTATTATGACAGACCAGCCAAATCTACTGTCTCTATTATATTATGACAGACCAGCTAGATCTACTGTCTCCATTATATTATGACAGACCAGCTAGTTCTACTGTCTCTGTTATATTATGACAGACCAGGTAGATCTACTGTCTCTATTATATTATGACAGACCAGCCAAATCTACTGTCTCTATTATATTATGACAGACCAGCTAGATCTACTGTCTCTATTATATTATGACAGACCAGCTAGATCTACTGTCTCTATTATATTTTGACAGACCATATAGATCTACTGTCTCTATTGTATTATGACAGACCAGCTAGATCTACTGTCTCTATTATATTATGACCGACCAGCTAGATCTACTGTCTCTATTATACTTTGTCAGACCAGGTAGATCTACTGTCTCTATTCTATTATGACAGACCAGATAGATCTACTGTCTCTATTATATTATGACAGACCAGCGAGATCTACTGTCTCTATTGTATGACATACCAGCTAGATCTACTGTCTCTATTATATTATGACAGACCAGCTAGATCTACTGTCTCTATTATTTTATGACAGACCAGGTAGATATACTGTCTCTATTATATTATGACAGACCAGGTAGATCTACTGTCGCTATTATATTATGACAGACAAGGTATATCTACTGTCGCTATTATATTATGACAGACCAGCTAGATCTACTGTCTTTATTATATAATGACAGACCAGCTAGATCTACTGTCTCTATTATATTATGACAGACCAGCTAGATCTACTGTCTCTATTATTTTATGACATACCAGCTAGATCTACTGTCTCTATTATATTATGACAGACCAGCAAGATCTACTGTCTCTATTATTTTATGACAGACCAGCAAGATCTACTGTCTCTGTTACATTATGACAGACCAGCTAGATCTACTGTCTCTATTATATTATGACAGACCAGCTAGATCTACTGTCTCTATTATTTTATGACATACCAGCTAGATCTACTGTCTCTATTATTTTATGACAGACCAGCTAGATCTACTGTCTCTATTGTATGACATACCAGCTAGATCTACTGTCTCTATTATTTTATGACATACCAGCTAGATCTACTGTCTCTATTATTTTATGACAGACCAGCTAGATCTACTGTCTCTATTGTATGACATACCAGCTAGATCTACTGTCTCTATTATTTTATGACAGACCAGCTAGATCTACTGTCTCTATTATTTTATAACAAACCAGCTAGATCTACTGTCTCTATTATTTTATGACAGACCAGCTAGATCTACTGTCTCTGTTGTATGACATACCAGCTAGATCTACTGTCTCTGTTATATGACATACCAGCTAGATCTACTGTCTCTATTATATTATGACAGACCAGGTGGATCTACTGTCTCTATTATAATTTGACAGACCAGCCAAATCTACGGTCTCTATTATATTATGACAGACGAGCTAGATCTACTGTCTCTATTATATGTTGACAGACCAGCTAGATCTACTGTCTCTATTATATTATGACAGACCAGCCAGATCTACTGTCTCTATTATTTTATGACAGACCAGCTAGATCTACTGTCTCTGTTATATGACAGACCAGCTAGATCTACTGTTTCTATTATATTATGACAGACCAGCTAGATCTACTGTCTCTATTATATTATGATAGACCAGCAAGATCTACTGTTTCTATTATATTATGACAGACCAGCTAGATCTACTGTCTCTATTATATGATGACAGACGAGGTAGATCTACTGTCTCTATTCTATTATGACAGACCAGATAGATCTACTGTCTCTTTTATATTATGACAGACCAGCTAGATCTACTGTCTCTATTGTATTATGGCAGACCAGGTAGATCTACTGTCTCTATTATATTATGACAGACCAGCTAGATCTACTGTCTCTATTATATTATGACTGACCAGCTAGATCTACTGTCTCTATTATACTTTGTCAGACCAGGTAGATCTACTGTCTCTATTCTATTATGACAGACCAGATAGATCTACTGTCTGTATGTCTCTATTATATTATGACAGACCAGCTAGATCTACTGTCTCTATTATATAATGACAGACCAGCTAGATCTACTGTCTCTATTATATTATGACAGACAAGGTAGATCTACTGTCGCTATTATATTATGACAGACCAGCTAGATCTACTGTCTCTATTGTATGACATACCAGCTAGATCTACTGTCTCTATTATATTATGACAGACCAGCTAGATCTACTGTCTCTATTATTTTATGACAGACCAGCGAGATCTACTGTCTCTGTTACATTATGACAGACCAGCTAGATCTACTGTGTCTATTATATTATGACAGACCAGCTATATCTACTGTCTCTATTACATTATGACAGACCAGATAGATCTACTGTCTCTATTGCATTATGGCAGAAAAGCAAGATCTACTGTCTCTATTGCATTATGGCAGAAAAGCAAGATCTACTGTCTCTATTGCATTATGGCAGACCAGCAAGATCTACTGTCTCTATTGTATGACATACCAGCTAGATCTACTGTCTCTATTGTATTATGACAGACCAGATAGATCTACTGTCTCTATTGCATTATGACAGACCAGCTAGATCTACTGTCTCTATTATTGTATGACATACCAGCTAGATCTACTGTCTCTATTATTTTATGACAGACCAGCAAGATCTACTGTCTCTATTATTTTATGACAGACCAGCTAGATCTACTGTCTCTGTTGTATGACATACCAGCTAGATCTACTGTCTCTGTTGTATGACATACCAGCTAGATCTACTGTCTCTATTATATTATGACAGACCAGGTAGATCTACTGTCTCTATTATAATTTGACAGACCAGGTAGATCTACTGTCTCCATTATATTATGACAGACCAGCTAGATCTACTGTCTCTGTTATATTATGACAGACCAGTTAGATCTACTGTCTCTATTATATTATGACAGACCAGCCAAATCTACTGTCTCTATTATATTATGACAGACCAGCTAGATCTACTGTCTCTATTATATTTTGACAGACCAGCTAGATCTACTGTCTCTATTATATTATGACAGACCAGCCAGATCTACTGTCTCTATTATTTTATGACAGACCAGCTAGATCTACTGTCTCTGTTATATTATGACAGACCAGCTAGATCTACTGTCTCTATTATTTTATGACATACCAGCTAGATCTACTGTCTCTATTATTTTATGACAGACCAGCTAGATCTACTGTCTCTATTGTATGACATACCAGCTAGATCTACTGTCTCTATTATTTTATGACAGACCAGCTAGATCTACTGTCTCTATTGTATGACATACCAGCTAGATCTACTGTCTCTATTATTTTATGACAGACCAGCTAGATCTACTGTCTCTATTATTTTATAACAAACCAGCTAGATCTACTGTCTCTATTATTTTATGACAGACCAGCTAGATCTACTGTCTCTGTTGTATGACATACCAGCTAGATCTACTGTCTCTGTTATATGACATACCAGCTAGATCTACTGTCTCTATTATATTATGACAGACCAGGTGGATCTACTGTCTCTATTATAATTTGACAGACCAGGTAGATCTACTGTCTCCATTATATTATGACAGACCAGCTAGATCTACTGTCTCTGTTATATTATGACAGACCAGTTAGATCTACTGTCTCTATTATATTATGACAGACCAGCCAAATCTACGGTCTCTATTATATTATGACAGACCAGCTAGATCTACTGTCTCTATTATATGTTGACAGACCAGCTAGATCTACTGTCTCTATTATATTATGACAGACCAGCCAGATCTACTGTCTCTATTATTTTATGACAGACCAGCTAGATCTACTGTCTCTGTTATATGACAGACCAGCTAGATCTACTGTTTCTATTATATTATGACAGACCAGCTAGATCTACTGTCTCTATTATATTATGATAGACCAGCAAGATCTACTGTTTCTATTATATTATGACAGACCAGCTAGATCTACTGTCTCTATTATATGATGACAGACGAGGTAGATCTACTGTCTCTATTCTATTATGATAGACCAGCAAGATCTACTGTCTCTATTATATTATGACAGACCAGCTAGATCTACTGTCTCTATTGTATTATGACAGACCAGATAGATCTACTGTCTCTATTATATTTTGACAGACCAGCTAGATCTACTGTCTCTATTATATTATGACAGACCAGCCAGATCTACTGTCTCTATTATTTTATGACAGACCAGCTAGATCTACTGTCTCTATTATTTTATGACAGACCAGCTAGATCTACTGTCTCTATTGTATGACATACCAGCTAGATCTACTGTCTCTATTATTTTATGACATACCAGCTAGATCTACTGTCTCTATTATTTTATGACAGACCAGCTAGATCTACTGTCTCTATTATTTTATGACAGACCAGCTAGATCTACTGTGTATATTATATTATGACAGACCAGCTATATCTACTGTCTCTATTATATTATGACAGACCAGATAGATCTACTGTCTCTATTGTATTATGACAGACCAGCTAGATCTACTGTCTCTATTGTATGACATACCAGCTAGATCTACTGTCTCTATTATATTATGACAGACCAGCTAGATCTACTGTCTCTATTATATTATGACAGACCAGCTAGATCTACTGTCTCTATTATTTTATGACAGACCAGCTAGATCTACTGTCTCTATTATTTAAAACAAACCAGCTAGATCTACTGTCTCTATTATTTTATGACAGACCAGCTAGATCTACTGTCTCTGTTGTATGACATACCAGCTAGATCTACTGTCTCTGTTGTATGACATACCAGCTAGATCTACTGTCTCTATTATATTATGACAGACCAGGTAGATCTACTGTCTCTATTATAATTTGACAGACCAGGTAGATCTACTGTCTCCATTATATTATGACAGACCAGCTAGATCTACTGTCTCTGTTATATTATGACAGAGCAGTTAGATCTACTGTCTCTATTATATTATGACAGACCAGCCAAATCTACTGTCTCTATTATATTATGACAGACCAGCTAGATCTACTGTCTCTATTATATTTTGACAGACCAGCTACATCTACTGTCTCTATTATATTATGACAGACCAGCTAGATCTACTGTCTCTATTATTTTATGACAGACCAGCTAGATCTACTGTCTCTGTTATATTATGACAGACCAGCTAGATCTACTGTTTCTATTATATTATGACAGACCAGCTAGATCTACTGTCTCTATTGTATTATGGCAGACCAGGTAGATCTACTGTCTCTATTTTATTATGGCAGACCAGGTAGATCTACTGTCTCTATTATATTATGACAGACCAGCTAGATCTACTGTCTCTATTATATTATGACAGACCAGCTAGATCTACTGTCTCTATTATATTATGACCGACCAGCTAGATCTACTGTCTCTATTATACTTTGTCAGACCAGGTAGATCTACTGTCTCTATTCTATTATGACAGACCAGATAGATCTACTGTCTCTATTATATTATGACAGACCAGCTAGATCTACTGTCTGTATGTCTCTATTATATTATGACAGACCAGCTAGATCTACTGTCTCTATTATTTTATGACAGACCAGGTAGATATACTGTCTCTATTATATAATGACAGACCAGCTAGATCTACTGTCTCTATTATATTATGACAGACAAGGTAGATCTACTGTCGCTATTATATTATGACAGACCAGCTAGATCTACTGTTTCTATTGTATGACATACCAGCTAGATCTACTGTCTCTATTATATTATGACAGACCAGCTAGATCTACCGTCTCTATTGTATGACATACCAGCTAGATCTACTGTCTCTATTATATTATGACAGACCAGCAAGATCTACTGTCTCTATTATATTTTGACAGACCAGATAGATCTACTGTCTCTATTGTATTATGACAGACCAGCTAGATCTACTGTCTCTATTATACTTTGTCAGACCAGGTAGATCTACTGTCTCTTTTCTATTATGACAGACCAGATAGATCTACTGTCTCTATTATATTATGACAGACCAGCTAGATCTACTGTCTCTATTGTATTATGGCAGACCAGGTAGATCTACTGTCTCTATTATATTATGACAGACCAGCTAGATCTACTGTCTCTATTATATTATGACAGACCAGCTAGATCTACTGTCTCTATTATTTTATGACAGACCAGCTAGATCTACTGTCTCTATTATTTTATAACAAACCAGCTAGATCTACTGTCTCTATTATTTTATGACAGACCAGCTAGATCTACTGTCTCTGTTGTATGACATACCAGCTAGATCTACTGTCTCTGTTGTATGACATACCAGCTAGATCTACTGTCTCTATTATATTATGACAGACCAGGTAGATCTACTGTCTCTATTATAATTTGACAGACCAGGTAGATCTACTGTCTCCATTATATTATGACAGACCAGCTAGATCTACTGTCTCTGTTATATTATGACAGACCAGTTAGATCTACTGTCTCTATTATATTATGACAGCAGTCAAATCTACTGTCTCTATTATATTATGACAGACCAGCTAGATCTACTGTCTCTATTATATTTTGACAGACCAGCTAGATCTACTGTCTCTATTATATTATGACAGACCAGCCAGATCTACTGTCTCTATTATTTTATGACAGACCAGCTAGATCTACTGTCTCTGTTATATTATGACAGACCAGCTAGATCTACTGTTTCTATTATATTATGACAGACCAGCTAGATCTACTGTCTCTATTATATTATGACAGACCAGTTAGATCTACTGTCTCTATTGTATTATGGCAGACCAGGTAGATCTACTGTCTCTATTATATTATGACAGACCAGCTAGATCTACTGTCTCTATTATATTATGACAGACCAGCTAGATCTACTGTCTCTATTATATTATGACCGACCAGCTAGATCTACTGTCTCTATTATACTTTGTCAGACCAGGTAGATCTACTGTCTCTATTCTATTATGACAGACCAGATAGATCTACTGTCTCTATTATATTATGACAGACCAGCTAGATCTACTGTCTGTATGTCTCTATTATATTATGACAGACAAGGTAGATCTACTGTCGCTATTATATTATGACATACCAGGTAGATATACTGTCTCTATTATATAATAAAAGACCAGCTAGATCTACTGTTTCTATTATATTATGACAGACCAGCTAGATCTACTGTCTCTATTATATTATGATAGACCAGCAAGATCTACTGTTTCTATTATATTATGACAGACCAGCTAGATCTACTGTCTCTATTATATGATGACAGACGAGGTAGATCTACTGTCTCTATTCTATTATGATAGACCAGCAAGATCTACTGTCTCTATTATATTATGACAGACCAGCTAGATCTACTGTCTCTATTGTATTATGACAGACCAGATAGATCTACTGTCTCTATTATATTTTGACAGACCAGCTAGATCTACTGTCTCTATTATATTATGACAGACCAGCCAGATCTACTGTCTCTATTATTTTATGACAGACCAGCTAGATCTACTGTCTCTATTATTTTATGACAGACCAGCTAGATCTACTGTCTCTATTGTATGACATACCAGCTAGATCTACTGTCTCTATTATTTTATGACATACCAGCTAGATCTACTGTCTCTATTATTTTATGACAGACCAGCAAGATCTACTGTCTCTGTTACATTATGACAGACCAGCTAGATCTACTGTGTATATTATATTATGACAGACCAGCTATATCTACTGTCTCTATTATATTATGACAGACCAGATAGATCTACTGTCTCTATTGCATTATGACAGAACAGCTAGATCTACTGTCTCTATTGTATGACATACCAGCTAGATCTACTGTCTCTATTATATTATGACAGACCAGCTAGATCTACTGTCTCTATTATTTTATGACAGACCAGCTAGATCTACTGTCTCTATTATTTTATGACAGACCAGCTAGATCTACTGTCTCTATTATTTTATAACAAACCAGCTAGATCTACTGTCTCTATTATTTTATGACAGACCAGCTAGATCTACTGTCTCTGTTGTATGACATACCAGCTAGATCTACTGTCTCTGTTGTATGACATACCAGCTAGATCTACTGTCTCTATTATATTATGACAGACCAGGTAGATCTACTGTCTCTATTATAATTTGACAGACCAGGTAGATCTACTGTCTCCATTATATTATGACAGACCAGCTAGATCTACTGTCTCTGTTATATTATGACAGACCAGTTAGATCTACTGTCTCTATTATATTATGACAGACCAGCCAAATCTACTGTCTCTATTATATTATGACAGACCAGCTAGATCTACTGTCTCTATTATATTTTGACAGACCAGCTAGATCTACTGTCTCTATTATATTATGAAAGACCAGCCAGATCTACTGTCTCTATTATTTTATGACAGACCAGCTAGATCTACTGTCTCTGTTATATTATGACAGACCAGCTAGATCTACTGTTTCTATTATATTATGACAGACCAGCTAGATCTACTGTCTCTATTATATTATGACAGACCAGCTAGATCTACTGTCTCTATTATATGATGACAGACCAGGTAGATCTACTGTCTCTATTATATTATGACAGACCAGCTAGATCTACTGTCTCTATTATATTATGACAGACCAGCTAGATCTACTGTCTCTATTATATTATGACCGACCAGCTAGATCTACTGTCTCTATTATACTTTGTCAGACCAGGTAGATCTACTGTCTCTATTCTATTATGACAGACCAGATAGATCTACTGTCTCTATTATATTATGACAGACCAGCTAGATCTACTGTCTGTATGTCTCTATTATATTATGACAGACCAGCTAGATCTACTGTCTCTATTATTTTATGACAGACCAGGTAGATATACTGTCTCTATTATATAATGACAGACCAGCTAGATCTACTGTCTCTATTATATTATGACAGACAAGGTAGATCTACTGTCGCTATTATATTATGACAGACCAGCTAGATCTACTGTTTCTATTGTATGACATACCAGCTAGATCTACTGTCTCTATTGCATTATGACAGACCAGCTAGATCTACCGTCTCTATTGTATGACATACCAGCTAGATCTACTGTCTCTATTATATTATGACAGACCAGCAAGATCTACTGTCTCTATTATATTTTGACAGACCAGATAGATCTACTGTCTCTATTGTATTATGACAGACCAGCTAGATCTACTGTCTCTATTATACTTTGTCAGACCAGGTAGATCTACTATTATTACTGTCTCTTTTATATTATGACAGACCAGCTAGATCTACTGTCTCTATTGTATTATGGCAGACCAGGTAGATCTACTGTCTCTATTATATTATGACAGACCAGCTAGATCTACTGTCTCTATTATATTTTGACAGACCAGATAGATCTACTGTCTCTATTGTATTATGACAGACCAGCTAGATCTACTGTCTCTATTATATTATGACAGACCAGCTAGATCTACTGTCTCTATTGTATTATGGCAGACCAGGTAGATCTACTGTCTCTATTATATTATGACATACCAGCTAGATCTACTGTCTCTATTATTTTATGACATACCAGCTAGATCTACTGTCTCTATTATTTTATGACAGACCAGCAAGATCTACTGTCTCTGTTACATTATGACAGACCAGCTAGATCTACTGTGTATATTATATTATGACAGACCAGCTATATCTACTGTCTCTATTATATTATGACAGACCAGATAGATCTACTGTCTCTATTGCATTATGACAGACCAGCTAGATCTACTGTCTCTATTGTATGACATACCAGCTAGATCTACTGTCTCTATTATATTATGACAGACCAGCTAGATCTACTGTCTCTATTATTTTATGACAGATCAGCTAGATCTACTGTCTCTATTATTTTATGATAGACCAGCTAGATCTACTGTCTCTATTATTTTGTAACAAACCAGCTAGATCTACTGTCTCTATTATTTTATGACAGACCAGCTAGATCTACTGTCTCTGTTGTATGACATACCAGCTAGATCTACTGTCTCTGTTATATGACATACCAGCTAGATCTACTGTCTCTATTATATTATGACAGACCAGGTAGATCTACTGTCTCTATTATAATTTGACAGACCAGGTAGATCTACTGTCTCCATTATATTATGACAGACCAGATAGATCTACTGTCTCTTTTATATTATGACAGACCAGCTAGATCTACTGTCTCTATTGTATAATGGCAGACCAGGTAGATCTACTGTCTCTATTATATTATGACAGACCAGCTAGATCTACTGTCTCTATTATATTATGACCGACCAGCTAGATCTACTGTCTCTATTATACTTTGTCAGACCAGGTAGATCTACTGTCTCTATTCTATTATGACAGACCAGATAGATCTACTGTCTCTATTATATTATGACAGACCAGCTCGATCTACTGTCTGTATGTCTCTATTATATTATGACAGACCAGCGAGATCTACTGTCTCTATTATTTTATGACAGACCAGGTAGATATACTGTCTCTATTATATAATGACAGACCAGCTAGATCTACTGTCTCTATTATATTATGACAGACAAGGTAGATCTACTGTCGCTATTATATTATGACAGACCAGCTAGATCTACTGTTTCTATTGTATGACATACCAGCTAGATCTACTGTCTCTATTATATTATGACAGACCAGCTAGATCTACCGTCTCTATTGTATGACATACCAGCTAGATCTACTGTCTCTATTATATTATGACAGACCAGCAAGGTCTACTCTCTCTATTATATTTTGACAGACCAGATAGATCTACTGTCTCTATTGTATTATGACAGACCAGCTAGATCTACTGTCTCTATTATACTTTGTCAGACCAGGTAGATCTACTGTCTCTTTTCGATTATGACAGACCAGATAGATCTACTGTCTCTATTATATTATGACAGACCAGCTAGATCTACTGTCTCTATTGTATTATGGCAGACCAGGTAGATCTACTGTCTCTATTATATTATGACAGACCAGCTAGATCTACTGTCTCTATTATATTTTGACAGACCAGATAGATCTACTGTCTCTATTGTATTATGACAGACCAGCTAGATCTACTGTCTCTATTATATTATGACAGACCAGCTAGATCTACTGTCTCTATTGTATTATGACAGACCAGGTAGATCTACTGTCTCTATTATATTATGACAGACCAGCTAGATCTACTGTCTCTATTATTTTATGACAGACAAGGTAGATCTACTGTCGCTATTATATTATGACAGATCAGCTAGATCTACTGTCTCTATTGTATGACAGACCAGCTAGATCTACTGTCTCTATTACATTATGACAGACCAGCTAGATCTACTATCTCTATTATTTTATGACAGACCAGGTAGATATACTGTCTCTATTATATAATGACAGACCAGCTAGATCTACTGTCTCTATTATATTATGACAGACAAGGTAGATCTACTGTCGCTATTATATTATGACAGACCAGCTAGATCTACTGTCTCTATTGTATGACATACCAGCTAGATCTACTGTCTCTATTATATTATGACAGACCAGCTAGATCTACTGTCTCTATTATATTTTGACAGACCAGATAGATATACTGTCTCTATTGCATTATGGCAGACCAGCAAGATCTACTGTCTCTGTTACATTATGACAGACCAGCTAGATCTACTGTGTCTATTATATTATGACAGACCAGCTATATCTACTGTCTCTATTATATTATGACAGACCAGATAGATATACTGTCTCTATTGCATTATGGCAGACCAGCAAGATCTACGGTCTCTGTTACATTATGACAGACCAGCTATATCTACTGTCTCTATTATATTATGACAGACCAGATAGATCTACTGTCTCTATTGTATGACATACCAGCTAGATCTACTGTCTCTATTATATTATGACAGACCAGCTAGATCTACTGTCTCTATTTTATGACAGACCAGCGAGATCTACTGTCTCTATTATTTTATGACAGACCAGCTAGATCTACTGTCTCTATTATTTTATGACAGACCAGCAAGATCTACTGTCTCTATTATATTATGACAGACAAGGTAGATCTACTGTCGCTATTATATTATGACAGACCAGCTAGATCTACTGTCTCTATTGTATGACAGACCAGCTAGATCTACTGTGTCTATTATATTATGACAGACCAGCTATATCTACTGTCTCTATTATATTATGACAGACCAGATAGATCTACTGTCTCTATTGCATTATGGCAGACCAGCAAGATCTACTGTCTCTGTTACATTATGACAGACCAGCTAGATCTACTGTCTCTGTTACATTATGACAGACCAGCTAGATCTACTGTGTCTATTATATTATGACAGACCAGCTATATCTACTGTCTCTATTATATTATGACAGACCAGATAGATCTACTGTCTCTATTTTATGACAGACCAGCTAGATCTACTGTCTCTATTATTTTATGACAGGCCAGCTAGATCTACTGTCTCTATTATTTTATGACATACCAGCTAGATCTACTGTCTCTATTATATTATGACAGACCAGCTAGATCTACTGTCTCTATTATAATTTGACAGACCAGGTAGATATACTGTCTCCATTATATTATGACAGACCAGCTAGATCTACTGTCTCTGTTATATTATGACAGACCAGCTAGATCTACTGTCTCTATTATATTATGACAGACCAGCTAGATCTACGGTCTCTGTTATATTATGACAGACCAGCTAGATCTACTGTGTCTATTATATTATGACAGACCAGCTAGATCTACTGTCTCTATTATTTTATGACAGACCAGGTAGATATACTGTCTCTATTATATAATGACAGACCAGCTAGATCTACTGTCTCTATTATATTATGACAGACAAGGTAGATCTACTGTCGCTATTATATTATGACAGACAAGGTAGATCTACTGTCTGTATTATATTATGACAGACCAGCGAGATCTACTGTATCTATTGTATGACATACCAGCTAGATCTACTGTCTCTATTATATTATGACAGACCAGCAAGATCTACTGTCTCTGTTAAATTATGACAGACCAGCTAGATCTACTGTGTCTATTATATTATGACAGACCAGCTATATCTACTGTCTCTATTACATTATGACAGACCAGCTATATCTACTGTCTCTATTATTTTATGACAGACCAGCTAGATCTACTGTCTCTATTGTATGACATACCAGCTAGATCTACTGTCTCTATTATATTATGACAGACCAGCTAGATCTACTGTCTCTATTTTATGACAGACCAGCTAGATCTACTGTCTCTATTATTTTATGACAGACCAGCTAGATCTACTGTCTCTATTATTTTATGACAGACCAGCAAGATCTACTGTCTCTATTATATTATGACAGACAAGGTAGATCTACTGTCGCTATTATATTATGACAGACCAGCTAGATCTACTGTCTCTATTGTATGACAGACCAGCTAGATCTACTGTGTCTATTATATTATGACAGACCAGCTATATCTACTGTCTCTATTATATTATGACAGACCAGATAGATCTACTGTCTCTATTGCATTATGGCAGACCAGCAAGATCTACTGTCTCTGTTACATTATGACAGACCAGCTAGATCTACTGTCTCTGTTACATTATGACAGACCAGCTAGATCTACTGTGTCTATTATATTATGACAGACCAGCTATATCTACTGTCTCTATTATATTATGACAGACCAGATAGATCTACTGTCTCTATTTTATGACAGACCAGCTAGATCTACTGTCTCTATTATTTTATGACAGGCCAGCTAGATCTACTGTCTCTATTATTTTATGACATACCAGCTAGATCTACTGTCTCTATTATATTATGACAGACCAGCTAGATCTACTGTCTCTATTATAATTTGACAGACCAGGTAGATCTACTGTCTCCATTATATTATGACAGACCAGCTAGATCTACTGTCTCTATTATATTATGACAGACCAGCTAGATCTACGGTCTCTGTTATATTATGACAGACCAGCTAGATCTACTGTGTCTATTATATTATGACAGACCAGCTAGATCTACTGTCTCTATTATTTTATGACAGACCAGGTAGATATACTGTCTCTATTATATAATGACAGACCAGCTAGATCTACTGTCTCTATTATATTATGACAGACAAGGTAGATCTACTGTCGCTATTATATTATGACAGACCAGCTAGATCTACTGTCTGTATTATATTATGACAGACCAGCGAGATCTACTGTATCTATTGTATGACATACCAGCTAGATCTACTGTCTCTATTATATTATGACAGACCAGCAAGATCTACTGTCTCTGTTAAATTATGACAGACCAGCTAGATCTACTGTGTCTATTATATTATGACAGACCAGCTATATCTACTGTCTCTATTACATTATGACATACCAGATAGATCTACTGTCTCTATTGCTTTATGACATACCAGCTAGATCTACTGTCTCTATTGCTTTATGACATACCAGCTAGATCTACTGTCTCTATTATATTATGACAGACCAGCTAGATCTACTGTCTCTATTATTTTATGACAGACCAGCTAGGTCTACTGTCTCTATTATTTTATGACAAACCAGCTAGATCTACTGTCTCTATTATTTTATGACAGACCAGCTAGATCTACTGTCTCTATTGTATGACATACCAGCTAGATCTACTGTCTCTATTATATTATGACAGACCAGATAGATCTACTGTCTCTATTGTATGACATACCAGCTAGATCTACTGTCTCTATTATATTATGACAGACCAGCTAGATCTACTGTCTCTATTTTATGACAGACCAGGTAGATATACTGTCTCTATTATATAATGACAGACCAGCTAGATCTACTGTCTCTATTATATTATGACAGACAAGGTAGATCTACTGTTGCTATTATATTATGACAGACAAGGTAGATCTACTGTCGCTATTATATTATGACAGACCAGCTAGATCTACTGTCTCTATTGTATGACATACCAGCTAGATCTACTGTCTCTATTATATTATGACAGACCAGCTAGATCTACTGTCTCTATTATTTTATGACAGACCAGCAAGATCTACTGTCTCTGTTACATTATGACAGACCAGCTAGATCTACTGTGTCTATTATATTATGACAGACCAGCTATATCTACTGTCTCTATTATATTATGACAGACCAGATAGATCTACTGTCTCTATTTTATGACAGACCAGCTAGGTCTACTGTCTCTATTATTTTATGACATACCAGCTAGATCTACTGTCTCTATTATTTTATGACAGACCAGCTAGATCTACTGTCTCTATTGTATGACATACCAGCTAGATCTACTGTCTCTATTATATTATGACAGACCAGATAGATCTACTGTCTCTATTGTATGACATACCAGCTAGATCTACTGTCTCTATTATATTATGACAGACCAGCTAGATATACTGTCTCTATTTTATGACAGACCAGGTAGATCTACTGTCTCCATTATATTATGACAGACCAGCTAGATCTACTGTCTCTGATATACTATGACAGACCAGGTAGATCTACTGTCTCTATTATATTATGACAGACCAGGTAGATCTACTGTCTCTATTATATTATGACAGACCAGGTAGATCTACTGTCTCTATTATATTATGACAGACCAGCCAAATCTACTGTCTCTATTATATTATGACAGACCAGCTAGATCTACTGTCTCTATTATATTATGACAGACCAGCTAGATCTACTGTCTCTATTATATTTTGACAGACCAGATAGATCTACTGTCTCTGTTGTATTATGACAGACCAGATAGAACTACTGTCTCTATTATATTATGACAGACCAGCTAGATCTACTGTCTCTATTATATTATGACCGACCAGCTAGATCTACTGTCTCTATTATACTTTGTCAGACCAGCAAGATCTACTGTCTCTGTTATATTATGACAGACCAGCTAGATCTACTGTCTCTATGTCTCTATTATATTATGACAGACCAGCTAGATCTACTGTCTCTATTATTTTATGACAGACCAGGTAGATATACTGTCTCTATTATATAATGACAGACCAGCTAGATCTACTGTCTCTATTATATTTTGACAGACCAGATAGATCTACTGTCTCTATTGTATTATGACAGACCAGCTAGATCTACTGTCTCTATTATATTATGACAGACCAGCTAGATCTACTGTCTGTATGTCTCTATTATTTTATGACAGACCAGGTAGATATACTGTCTCTATTATATAATGACAGACCAGCTAGATCTACTGTCTCTATTATATTATGACAGACAAGGTAGATCTACTGTCGCTATTATATTATGACAGACCAGCTAGATCTACTGTCTCTATTATATTATGACAGACCAGATAGATCTACTGTCTCTATTGTATTATGACAGACCAGCTAGATCTACTGTCTCTACTGTATGACATACCAGCTAGATCTAAATGGCATATATATATATATATATATATATCTACTGTCTCTATTATATTATGACAGACCAGGTAGATCTACTGTCTCTATTATATTATGACAGACCAGCCAAATCTACTGTCTCTATTATATTATGACAGACCAGCCAGATCTACTGTCTCTATTATATTATGACAGACCAGCTAGATCTACTGTCTCTATTATATTTTGACAGACCAGATAGATCTACTGTCTCTATTGTATTATGACAGACCAGCTAGATCTACTGTCTCTATTATATTATGACAGACCAGCTAGATCTACTGTCTCTATTATATTATGACCGACCAGCTAGATCTACTGTCTCTATTATACTTTGTCAGACCAGGTATATCTACTGTCTCTATTCTATTATGACCGACCAGCTAGATCTACTGTCTCTATTATACTTTGTCAGACAAGGTAGATGTACTGTCGCTATTATATTATGACAGACCAGCTAGATCTACTGTCTCTATTGTATGACAGACCAGCTAGATCTACTGTCTCTATTATATTATGACAGACCAGCTATATCTACTGTCTCTATTATATTATGGCAGACCAGATAGATATACTGTCTCTATTGCATTATGGCAGACCAGCAAGATCTACTGTCTCTGTTACATTATGACAGACCAGCTAGATCTACTGTGTCTATTATATTATGACAGACCAGCTATATCTACTGTCTCTATTATATTATGACAGACCAGATAGATATACTGTCTCTATTGCATTATGGCAGACCAGCAAGATCTACTGTCTCTGTTACATTATGACAGACCAGCTATATCTACTGTCTCTATTATATTATGACAGACCAGATAGATCTACTGTCTCTATTGTATGACATACCAGCTAGATCTACTGTCTCTATTATATTATGACATACCAGCTAGATCTACTGTCTCTATTATATTATGACAGACCAGCGAGATCTACTGTCTCTATTATTTTATGACAGACCAGCTAGATCTACTGTCTCTATTATTTTATGACAGACCAGCAAGATCTACTGTCTCTATTATATTATGACAGACAAGGTAGATCTACTGTCGCTATTATATTATGACAGACCAGCTAGATCTACTGTCTCTATTGTATGACAGACCAGCTAGATCTACTGTGTCTATTATATTATGACAGACCAGATATATCTACTGTCTCTATTATATTATGACAGACCAGATAGATCTACTGTCTCTATTGCATTATGGCAGACCAGCAAGATCTACTGTCTCTGTTACATTATGACAGACCAGCTAGATCTACTGTCTCTGTTACATTATGACAGACCAGCTAGATCTACTGTGTCTATTATATTATGACAGACCAGCTATATCTACTGTCTCTATTATATTATGACAGACCAGATATATCTACTGTCTCTATTTTATGACAGACCAGCTAGATCTACTGTCTCTATTATTTTATGACAGACCAGCTAGATCTACTGTCACTATTATTTTATGACAGACCAGCTAGATCTACTGTCTCTGTTGTATGACAGACCAGCTAGATCTACTGTCTCTGTTGTATGACATACCAGCTAGATCTACTGTCTCTATTATATTATGACAGACCAGCTATATCTACTGTCTCTATTATATTATGACAGACCAGATAGATATACTGTCTCTATTGCATTATGGCAGACCAGCAAGATCTACTGTCTCTGTTACATTATGACAGACCAGATATATCTACTGTCTCTATTATATTATGACAGACCAGATAGATCTACTGTCTCTATTGCATTATGGCAGACCAGCAAGATCTACTGTCTCTGTTACATTATGACAGACCAGCTAGATCTACTGTCTCTGTTACATTATGACAGACCAGCTAGATCTACTGTGTCTATTATATTATGACAGACCAGCTATATCTACTGTCTCTATTATATTATGACAGACCAGATAGATCTACTGTCTCTATTTTATGACAGACCAGCTAGATCTACTGTCTCTATTATTTTATGACAGACCAGCTAGATCTACTGTCACTATTATGTTATGACAGACCAGCTAGATCTACTGTCTCTGTTGTATGACAGACCAGCTAGATCTACTGTCTCTGTTGTATGACATACCAGCTAGATCTACTGTCTCTGTTGTATGACATACCAGCTAGATCTACTGTCTCTATTATATTATGACAGACCAGGTAGATCTACTGTCTCTATTATAATTTGACAGACCAGGTAGATCTACTGTCTCCATTATATTATGACAGACCAGCTAGATCTACTGTCTCTGTTATATTATGACAGACCAGCTAGATCTACTGTCTCTGTTATATTATGACAGACCAGTTAGATCTACTGTCTCTATTATATTATGACAGACCAGCCAAATCTACTGTCTCTATTATATTATGACAGACCAGCTAGATCTACTGTCTCTATTATATTTTGACAGACCAGCTAGATCTACTGTCTCTATTATTTTATGACAGACCAGGTAGATATACTGTCTCTATTATATAATGACAGACCAGCTAGATCTACTGTCTCTATTATATTATGACAGACCAGCTAGATCTACTGTCTCTATTATATTATGACAGACAAGGTAGATCTACTGTCGCTATTATATTATGACAGACCAGCTAGATCTACTGTCTCTATTGTATGACATACCAGCTAGATCTACTGTCTCTATTATTTTATGACAGACCAGCAAGATCTACTGTCTCTGTTACATTATGACAGACCAGCTAGATCTACTGTGTCTATTATATTATGACAGACCAGCTATATCTACTGTCTCTATTATATTATGACAGACCAGATAGATCTACTGTCTCTATTTTATGACAGACCAGCTAGGTCTACTGTCTCTATTATTTTATGACATACCAGCTAGATCTACTGTCTCTATTATTTTATGACAGACCAGCTAGATCTACTGTCTCTATTGTATGACATACCAGCTAGATCTACTGTCTCTATTATATTATGACAGACCAGATAGATCTACTGTCTCTATTGTATGACATACCAGCTAGATCTACTGTCTCTATTATATTATGACAGACCAGCTAGATCTACTGTCTCTATTTTATGACAGACCAGGTAGATCTACTGTCTCCATTATATTATGACAGACCAGCTAGATCTACTGTCTCTGATATACTATGACAGACCAGGTAGATCTACTGTCTCTATTATATTATGACAGACCAGGTAGATCTACTGTCTCTATTATATTATGACAGACCAGCCAAATCTACTGTCTCTATTATATTATGACAGACCAGCTAGATCTACTGTCTCTATTATTTTATGACAGACCAGCAAGATCTACTGTCTCTGTTACATTATGACAGACCAGCTAGATCTACTGTGTCTATTATATTATGACAGACCAGCTATATCTACTGTCTCTATTATATTATGACAGACCAGATAGATCTACTGTCTCTATTTTATGACAGACCAGCTAGGTCTACTGTCTCTATTATTTTATGACATACCAGCTAAATCTACTGTCTCTATTATTTTATGACAGACCAGCTAGATCTACTGTCTCTATTATATTATGACAGACCAGATAGATCTACTGTCTCTATTGTATGACATACCAGCTAGATCTACTGTCTCTATTATATTATGACAGACCAGCTAGATCTACTGTCTCTATTGTATGACATACCAGCTAGATCTACTGTCTCTATTATATTATGACAGACCAGCTAGATCTACTGTCTCTATTTTATGACAGACCAGGTAGATCTACTGTCTCCATTATATTATGACAGACCAGCTAGATCTACTGTCTCTGATATACTATGACAGACCAGGTAGATCTACTGTCTCTATTATTTTATGACAGACCAGGTAGATCTACTGTCTCTATTATATTATGACAGACCAGCCAAATCTACTGTCTCTATTATATTATGACAGACCAGCTAGATCTACTGTCTCTATTATATTATGACAGACCAGCTAGATCTACTGTCTCTATTATATTTTGACAGACCAGATAGATCTACTGTCTCTATTGTATTATGACAGACCAGCTAGATCTACTGTCTCTATTATATTATGACAGACCAGCTAGATCTACTGTCTCTATTATATTATGACAGACCAGCTAGATCTACTGTCTCTATTATATTATGACCGACCAGCTAGATCTACTGTCTCTATTATACTTTGTCAGACCAGGTAGATCTACTGTCTCTATTCTATTATGACAGACCAGCTAGATCTACTGTCTGTATGTCTCTATTATATTATGACAGACCAGCTAGATCTACTGTCTCTATTATTTTATGACAGACCAGGTAGATATACTGTCTCTATTATATAATGACAGACCAGCTAGATCTACTGTCTCTATTATATTATGACAGACAAGGTAGATCTACTGTCGCTATTATATTATGACAGACCAGCTAGATCTACTGTCTCTATTATATTATGACAGACCAGCTAGATCTACTGTCTGTATGTCTCTATTATTTTATGACAGACCAGGTAGATATACTGTCTCTATTATATAATGACAGACCAGCTAGATCTACTGTCTCTATTATATTATGACAGACAAGGTAGATCTACTGTCGCTATTATATTATGACAGACCAGCTAGATCTACTGTCTCTATTCTATTATGACAGACCAGATAGATCTACTGTCTCTATTATATTATGACAGACCAGCTAGATCTACTGTCTCTACTGTATGACATACCAGCTAGATATACTGTCTCTATTATATTATGACAGACCAGCTAGATCTACTGTCTCTATTATTTTATGACAGACCAGGTAGATATACTGTCTCTATTATATAATGACAGACCAGCTAGATCTACTGTCTCTATTATATTATGACAGACAAGGTAGATCTACTGTCGCTATTATATTATGACAGACCAGCTAGATCTACTGTCTCTATTATATTATGACAGACCAGCTAGATCTACTGTCTCTATTATATTATGACCGACCAGCTAGATCTACTGTCTCTATTATACTTTGTCAGACCAGCTAGATCTACTGTCTCTATTATATTATGACAGACCAGCTATATCTACTGTCTCTATTATATTATGACAGACAAGGTAGATCTACTGTCGCTATTATATTATGACAGACCAGCTAGATCTACTGTCTCTATTGTATGACATACCAGCTAGATCTACTGTCTCTATTATATTATGACAGACCAGCTCGATCTACTGTCTATATTATTTTATGACAGACCAGCAAGATCTACTGTCTCTGTTACATTATGACAGACCAGCTAGATCTACTGTGTCTATTATATTATGACAGACCAGCTATATCTACTGTCTCTATTACATTATGACATACCAGATAGATCTACTGTCTCTATTGCTTTATGACAGACCAGCTAGATCTACTGTCTCTATTGTATGACATACCAGCTAGATCTACTGTCTCCATTATATTATGACAGACCAGCTAGATCTACTGTCTCTATTATTTTATGACAGACCAGCTAGATCTACTGTCTCTGTTATATTATGACAGACCAGCTAGATCTACTGTTTCTATTATATTATGACAGACCAGCTAGATCGACTGTCTCTATTATATTATGATAGACCAGCAAGATCTACTGTTTCTATTATATTATGACAGACCAGCTAGATCTACTGTCTCTATTATATAATGACAGACCAGCTCGATCTACTGTCTCTATTATATTATGACAGACCAGCTAGATCTACTGTCTCTATTATATTATGAAAGACAAGGTAGATCTACTGTCGCTATTGTATTATGACAGACCAGCTAGATCTACTGTCTCTATTGTATGACATACCAGCTAGATCTACCGTCTCTATTATATTATGACAGACCAGCTAGATCTACTGTCTCTATTATATTATGACAGACCAGATATATCTACTGTCTCTATTGCATTATGGCAGACCAGCAAGATCTACTGTCTCTGTTATATTATGACAGACCAGCTAGATCTACTGTCTCTATTGTATGACATACCAGCTAGATATACTGTCTCTATTATATTATGACAGACCAGCTAGATCTACTGTCTCTGTTACATTATGACAGACCAGCTAGATCTACTGTGTCTATTATATTATGACAGACCAGCTAGATCTACTGTCTCTATTATTTTATGACAGACCAGCTAGATCTACTGTCTCTATTATTTTATGACAGACCAGCTAGATCTACTGTCTCTGTTGTATGACAGACCAGCTAGATCTACTGTCTCTGTTGTATGACATACCAGCTAGATCTACTGTCTCTATTATATTATGACAGACCAGCTAGATCTACTGTCTCTATTATAATTTGACAGACCAGGTAGATCTACTGTCTCCATTATATTATGACAGACCAGCTAGATCTACTGTCTCTGTTATATTATGACAGACCAGCTAGATCTACTGTCTCTATTATATTATGACAGACCAGCTAGATCTACGGTCTCTGTTATATTATGACAGACCAGCTAGATCTACTGTCTCTATTATTTTATGACAGACCAGCAAGATCTACTGTCTCTGTTACATTATGACAGACCAGCTAGATCTACTGTGTCTATTATATTATGACAGACCAGCTATATCTACTGTCTCTATTATATTATGACAGACCAGATAGATCTACTGTCTCTATTGCATTATGACAGAACAGCTAGATCTACTGTCTCTATCTACTGTCTCTATTGTATGACATACCAGCTAGATCTACTGTCTCTATTATATTATGACAGACCAGCTAGATCTACTGTCTCTATTTTATGACAGACCAGCTAGGTCTACTGTCTCTATTATTTTATGACATACCAGCTAGATCTACTGTCTCTATTATTTTATGACAGACCAGCTAGATCTACTGTGTCTATTATATTATGACAGACCAGCTATATCTACTGTCTCTATTACATTATGATAGACCAGATAGATCTACTGTCTCTATTGCATTATGGCAGACCAGCAAGATCTACTGTCTCTATTGTATGACATACCAGCTAGATCTACTGTCTCCATTATATTATGACAGACCAGCTAGATCTACTGTCTCTATTATTTTATGACAGACCAGCTAGATCTACTGTCTCTGTTATATTATGACAGACCAGCTAGATCTACTGTTTCTATTATATTATGACAGACCAGCTAGATCGACTGTCTCTATTATATTATGATAGACCAGCAAGATCTACTGTTTCTATTATATTATGACAGACCAGCTAGATCTACTGTCTCTATTATATTATGACAGACCAGCTAGATCTACTGTTTCTATTATATTATGACAGACCAGCCAGATCGACTGTCTCTATTATATTATGACAGACAAGGTAGATCTACTGTCGCTATTATATTATGACAGACCAGCTAGATATACTGTCTCTATTGTATGACATACCAGCTAGATCTACTGTCTCTATTATATTATGACAGACCAGCTATATCTACTGTCTCTATTATATTATGACAGACCAGATAGATCTACTGTCTCTATTGCATTATGGCAGACCAGCAAGATCTACTGTCTCTGTTACATTATGACAGACCAGCTAGATCTACTGTCTCTGTTACATTATGACAGACCAGCTAGATCTACTGTGTCTATTATATTATGACAGACCAGCTATATCTACTGTCTCTATTATATTATGACAGACCAGATAGATCTACTGTCTCTATTTTATGACAGACCAGCTAGATCTACTGTCTCTATTATTTTATGACAGACCAGCTAGATCTACTGTCTCTATTATTTTATGACAGACCAGCTAGATCTACTGTCTCTGTTGTATGACAGACCAGCTAGATCTACTGTCTCTGTTGTATGACATACCAGCTAGATCTACTGTCTCTATTATATTATGACAGACCAGCTAGATCTACTGTCTCTATTATAATTTGACAGACCAGGTAGATCTACTGTCTCCATTATATTATGACAGACCAGCTAGATCTACTGTCTCTGTTATATTATGACAGACCAGCTAGATCTACTGTCTCTATTATATTATGACAGACCAGCTAGATCTACGGTCTCTGTTATATTATGACAGACCAGCTAGATCTACTGTCTCTATTATTTTATGACAGACCAGCAAGATCTACTGTCTCTGTTACATTATGACAGACCAGCTAGATCTACTGTGTCTATTATATTATGACAGACCAGCTATATCTACTGTCTCTATTATATTATGACAGACCAGATAGATCTACTGTCTCTATTGCATTATGACAGAACAGCTAGATCTACTGTCTCTATCTACTGTCTCTATTGTATGACATACCAGCTAGATCTACTGTCTCTATTATATTATGACAGACCAGCTAGATCTACTGTCTCTATTTTATGACAGACCAGCTAGGTCTACTGTCTCTATTATTTTATGACATACCAGCTAGATCTACTGTCTCTATTATTTTATGACAGACCAGCTAGATCTACTGTCTCTATTGTATGACATACCAGCTAGATCTACTGTCTCTATTATATTATGACAGACCAGATAGATCTACTGTCTCTATTGTATGACATACCAGCTAGATCTACTGTCTCTATTATATTATGACAGACCAGCTAGATCTACTGTCTCTATTTTATGACAGACCAGGTAGATCTACTGTCTCTATTCTATTATGACAGACCAGCTAGATCTACTGTCTCCATTATATTATGACAGACCAGCTAGATCTACTGTCTCTGATATACTATGACAGACCAGGTAGATCCATACGTAGAATGTATGCACACATGACTGTAAGTCGCTTTGGATAAAAGCGTCTGCTAAATGGCATATATTATTATTATTATTATTATCTACTGTCTCTATTATATTATGACAGACCAGCTAGATCTACTGTCTCTATTATATTATGACAGACCAGCTAGATCTACTGTCTCTATTATATTATGACAGACCAGCTAGATCTACTGTCTCTATTATATTATGACAGACCAGCTAGATCTACTGTCTCTATTATATTATGGCAGACCAGGTAGATCTACTGTCTCTATTGTATTATGACAGACCAGCTAGATCTACTGTCTCTATTATATTATGACAGACCAGCTAGATCTACTGTCTCTATTATATTATGACTGACCAGCTAGATCTACTGTCTCTATTATACTTTGTCAGACCAGGTAGATCTACTGTCTCTATTCTATTATGACAGACCAGATAGATCTACTGTCTGTATGTCTCTATTATATTATGACAGACCAGCTAGATCTACTGTCTCTACTGTATGACATACCAGCTAGATATACTGTCTCTATTATATAATGACAGACCAGCTAGATCTACTGTCTCTATTATATTATGACAGACAAGGTAGATCTACTGTCGCTATTATATTATGACAGACCAGCTAGATCTACTGTCTCTATTATTTTATGACAGACCAGGTAGATATAATGTCTCTATTATATAATGACAGACCAGCTAGATCTACTGTCTCTATTATATTATGACAGACCAGCTATATCTACTGTCTCTATTATATTATGACAGACCAGCTAGATCTACTGTCTATATTATTTTATGACAGACCAGCAAGATCTACTGTCTCTGTTACATTATGACAGACCAGCTAGATCTACTGTGTCTATTATATTATGACAGACCAGCTATATCTACTGTCTCTATTACATTATGACAGACCAGATAGATCTACTGTCTCTATTTCATTATGGCAGACCAGCAAGATCTACTGTCTCTATTGTATGACATACCAGCTAGATCTACTGTCTCCATTATATTATGACAGACCAGCTAGATCTACTGTCTCTGTTATATTATGACAGACCAGTTAGATCTACTGTCTCTATTATATTATGACAGACCAGCCAAATCTACTGTCTCTATTATATTATGACAGACCAGCTAGATCTACTGTCTCTATTATATTTTGACAGACCAGCTACATCTACTGTCTCTATTATATTATGACAGACCAGCTAGATCTACTGTCTCTATTATTTTTCTGACAGACCAGCTAGATCTACTGTCTCTGTTATATTATGACAGACCAGCTAGATCTACTGTTTCTATTATATTATGACAGACCAGCTAGATCTACTGTCTCTATTATATTATGATAGACCAGCAAGATCTACTGTTTCTATTATATTATGACAGACCAGCTAGATCTACTGTCTTTATTATATTATGACAGACCAGCTAGATCTACTGTTTCTATTATATTATGACAGACCAGCCAGATCGACTGTCTCTATTATATTATGACAGACAAGGTAGATCTACTGTCGCTATTATATTATGACAGACCAGCTAGATCTACTGTCTCTATTGTATGACATACCAGCTAGATCTACTGTCTCTATTATATTATGACAGACCAGCTAGATCTACTGTCTATATTATTTTATGACAGACCAGCAAGATCTACTGTCTCTGTTACATTATGACAGACCAGCTCGATCTACTGTGTCTATTATATTATGACAGACAAGCTATATCTACTGTCTCTATTGCTTTATGACATACCAGCTAGATCTACTGTCTCTATTATATTATGACAGACCAGCTAGATCTACTGTCTCTATTATTTTATGACAGACCAGCTAGATCTACTGTGTCTATTATATTATGACAGACCAGCTATATCTACTGTCTCTATTATATTATGACAGACCAGATAGATCTACTGTCTCTATTTCATTATGGCAGACCAGCAAGATCTACTGTCTCTATTGTATGACATACCAGCTAGATCTACTGTCTCTGTTATATTATGACAGACCAGCTACATCTACTGTCTCTATTATATTTTGACAGACCAGGTAGATCTACTGTCTCTATTATATTATGACAGACCAGCCAAATCTACTGTCTCTATTATATTATGACAGACCAGCTAGATCTACTGTCTCTGTTACATTATGACAGACCAGCTCGATCTACTGTCTCTATTGCATTATGGCAGACCAGCAAGATCTACTGTCTCTATTGTATGACATACCAGCTAGATCTACTGTCTCTATTATATTATGACAGACCAGCTAGATCTACTGTCTCTATTATTTTATGACAGACCAGCTAGATCTACTGTCTCTATTATTTTATGACAGACCAGCTAGATCTACTGTCTCTATTATTTTATGACAAACCAGCTAGATCTACTGTCTCTATTATTTTATGACAGACCAGCTAGATCTACTGTCTCTGTTGTATGACATACCAGCTAGATCTACTGTCTCTATTATATTATGACAGACCAGGTAGATCTACTGTTTCTATGATATTATGACAGACCAGCTAGATCTACTGTCTCTATTCTATTATGATAGACCAGCAAGATCTACTGTCTCTATTATATTATGACAGACCAGCTAGATCTACTGTCTCTATTGTATTATGGCAGACCAGGTAGATCTACTGTCTCTATTATATTATGACAGACCAGCTAGATCTACTGTCTCTATTATATTATGACAGACCAGCTAGATCTACTGTCTCTATTATATTTTGACAGACCAGATAGATCTACTGTCTCTATTGTATTATGACAGACCAGCTAGATCTACTGTCTCTATTATATTATGACCGACCAGCTAGATCTACTGTCTCTATTATACTTTGTCAGACCAGGTAGATCTACTGTCTCTATTCTATTATGACAGACCAGATAGATCTACTGTCTCTATTATATTATGACAGACCAGCTCGATCTACTGTCTGTATGTCTCTATTATATTATAACAGACCAGCGAGATCTACTGTCTCTATTGTATGACATACCAGCAAGATCTACTGTCTCTATTATATTATGACAGACCAGCTAGATCTACTGTCTCTATTATTTTATGACAGACCAGGTAGATATACTGTCTCTATTATATAATGACAGACCAGCTAGATCTACTGTCTCTATTGTATGACATACCAGCTAGATCTACTGTCTCTATTATATTATGACAGACCAGTTAGATCTGCTGTCTCGATTATTTTATGACAGACCAGCAAGATCTACTGTCTCTGTTACATTATGACAGACCAGCTAGATCTACTGTGTCTATTATATTATGACAGACCAGCAAGATCTACTGTCTCTATTATATTTTGACAGACCAGATAGATCTACTGTCTCTATTATATTTTGACAGACCAGATAGATCTACTGTCTCTATTGTATTATGACAGACCAGCTAGATCTACTGTCTCTATTATATTATGACAGACCAGCTAGATCTACTGTCTCTATTATATTATGACAGACCAGCTAGATCTACTGTCTCTATTATATTATGACAGACCAGCTAGATCTACTGTCTCTATTATATTTTGACAGACCAGATAGATCTACTGTCTCTATTGTATTATGACAGACCAGCTAGATCTACTGTCTCTATTATATTATGACCGACCAGCTAGATCTACTGTCTCTATTATACTTTGTCAGACCAGGTAGATCTACTGTCTCTATTCTATTATGACAGACCAGATAGATCTACTGTCTCTATTATATTATGACAGACCAGCTAGATCTACTGTCTGTATGTCTCTATTATATTATGACAGACCAGCGAGATCTACTGTCTCTATTGTATGACATACCAGCTAGATCTACTGTCTCTATTATATTATGACAGACCAGCTAGATCTACTGTCTCTATTATTTTATGACAGACCAGGTAGATATACTGTCTCTATTATATTATGACAGACCAGCTAGATCTACTGTCTCTATTGTATGACATACCAGCTAGATCTACTGTCTCTATTATATTATGACAGACCAGTTAGATCTGCTGTCTCGATTATTTTATGACAGACCAGCAAGATCTACTGTCTCTGTTACATTATGACAGACCAGCTAGATCTACTGTGTCTATTATATTATGACAGACCAGCAAGATCTACTGTCTCTATTATATTTTGACAGACCAGATAGATCTACTGTCTCTATTATATTTTGACAGACCAGCTAGATCTACTGTCTCTATTGTATTATGACAGACCAGCTAGATCTACTGTCTCTATTATACTTTGTCAGACCAGGTAGATCTACTGTCTCTTTTCTATTATGACAGACCAGATAGATCTACTGTCTCTATTATATTATGACAGACCAGCTAGATCTACTGTCTCTATTGTATTATGGCAGACCAGGTAGATCTACTGTCTCTATTATATTATGACAGACCAGCTAGATCTACTGTCTCTATTATATTTTGACAGACCAGCTAGATCTACTGTCTCTATTATATTATGACCGACCAGCTAGATCTACTGTCTCTATTATATTATGACAGACCAGCTAGATCTACTGTCTCTATTATATTTTGACAGACCAGCTAGATAATAATATATAATATATATAATAATAATAATATAATAATAATAATAATAATATAATATATAATATAATAATAATATAATAATTATAATAATAATATATAATAATAATAATAATATAATAATAATAATAATATAATATAATAATAATAATATATAATAATATAATAATAATAATAATAATAATAATATATGCCATTTAGCAGACGCTTTTATCCAAAGCGACTTACAGTCATGTGTGCATACATTATACGTATGGGTGGACCGGGGATCTCTACCCTGGCGTTACAATATGCTCTGACAAGAGCCAGAAGACCACTACTGTCTCTATTATATTATGACCGACCAGCTAGATCTACTGTCTCTATTATACTTTGACAGACCAGGTAGATCTACTGTCTCTATTCTATTATGACAGACCAGATAGATCTACTGTCTCTATTATATTATGACAGACCAGCTAGATCTACTGTCTGTATTATATTATGACAGACCAGCGAGATCTACTGTCTCTATTGTATGACATACCAGCTAGATCTACTGTCTCTATTATATTATGACAGACCAGCTAGATCTACTGTCTCTATTATTTTATGACAGACCAGGTAGATATACTGTCTCTATTATATAATGACAGACCAGCTAGATCTACTGTCTCTATTATATTATGACAGACCAGCTAGATCTACTGTCTCTATTATATTATGACAGACCAGCTAGATCTACTGTCTCTATTATATTATGACAGACCAGCTAGATCTACTGTCTCTATTATATTATGACAGACCAGTTAGATCTACTGTCTCTATTATATTATGACAGACCAGCAAGATCTACTGTCTCTGTTATATTATGACAGACCAGCTAGATCTACTGTCTCTATTATATTATGACAGACCAGCAAGATCTACTGTCTCTATTATATTTTGACAGACCAGATAGATCTACTGTCTCTATTGTATTATGACAGACCAGCTAGATCTACTGTCTCTATTATATTTGTCAGACCAGGTAGATCTACTGTCTCTTTTATATTATGACAGACCAGATAGATCTACTGTCTCTATTATATTATGACAGACCAGCTAGATCTACTGTCTCTATTGTATTATGACAGACCAGGTAGATCTACTGTCTCTATTATATTATGACAGACCAGCTAGATCTACTGTCTCTATTATATTTTGACAGACCAGATAGATCTACTGTCTCTATTATATTATGACAGACCAGCTAGATCTACTGTCTCTATTATATTATGACAGACCAGCTAGATCTACTGTCTCTATTATATTTTGACAGACCAGCTAGATCTACTGTCTCTATTATATTATGACAGACCAGCTAGATCTACTTCTCTATTATACTTTGTCAGACCAGGTAGATCTACTGTCTCTATTATATTATGACAGACCAGCTAGATCTACTGTCTCTATTGTATAATGGCAGACCAGGTAGATCTACCGTCTCTATTATATTATGACAGACCAGCTAGATCTCCTGTCTCTATTATATTATGACAGACCAGATAGATCTACTGTCTCTATTGTATTATGACAGACCAGCTAGATCTACTGTCTCTATTATATTATGACCGACCAGCTAGATCTACTGTCTCTATTATACTTTGTCAGACCAGGTAGATCTACTGTCTCTATTCTATTATGACAGACCAGATAGATCTACTGTCTCTATTATATTATGACAGACCAGCTAGATCTACTGTCTGTATGTCTCTATTATATTATGACAGACCAGATAGATCTACTGTCTCTATTGCATTATGGCAGACCAGCTAGATCTACTGTCTCTATTATATTATGACAGACCAGCTAGATCTACTGTCTCTATGTTTTTATGACAGACCAGGTAGATATACTGTCTCTATTATATTATGACAGACCAGCTAGATCTACTGTCTCTATTATATTATGACAGACCAGCAAGATCTACTGTCTCTATTATATTATGACAGACCAGCTAGATCTACTGTCTCTATTCTATTATGATAGACCAGCAAGATCTACTGTCTCTATTATATTATGACAGACCAGCTAGATCTACTGTCTCTATTATATTTTGACAGACCAGATAGATCTACTGTCTCTATTGTATTATGACAGACCAGCTAGATCTACTGTCTCTATTATATTATGACCGACCAGCTAGATCTACTGTCTCTATTATATTTTGACAGACCAGGTAGATCTACTGTCTCTCTTCTATTATGACAGACCAGCTAGTTCTACTGTCTCTATTGTATTATGGCAGACCAGGTAGATCTACTGTTTCTATTATATTATGACAGACCAGCTAGATCTACTGTCTCTATTATTTTTTGACAGACCAGATAGATCTACTGCCTCTATTATACTTTGTCAGACCAGGTAGATCTACTGTCTCTATTCTATTATGACAGACCAGATAGATCTACTGTCTCTATTATATTATGTCAGACCAGGTAGATCTACTGTCTCTATTATATTATGACAGACCAGATAGATCTACTGTCTCTATTATATTATGACAGACCAGCTAGATCTACTGTCTGTATTATTATATTATAACAGACCAGCTAGATCTACTGTCTCTATTGTATGACATACCAGCTAGATCTACTGTCTCTATTATATTATGACAGACCAGCTAGATCTACTGTCTCTATTATTTTATGACAGACCAGGTAGATATACTGTCGCTATTATATTATGACAGACCAGCTAGATCTACTGTCTCTATTGTATGACATACCAGCTAGATCTACTGTCTCTATTATATTATGACAGACCAGCTAGATCTACTGTCTCTATTATTTTATGACAGACCAGCAAGATCTACTGTCTCTGTTACATTATGACAGACCAGCTAGATCTACTGTCTCTATTATATTATGACAGACCAGCTAGATCTACTGTCTCTATTATATTTTGACAGACCAGATAGATCTACTGTCTCTATTGTATTATGACAGACCAGCTAGATCTACTGTCTCTATTATACTTTGTCAGACCAGGTAGATCTACTGTCTCTTTTCTATTATGACAGACCAGATAGATCTACTGTCTCTATTATATTATGACCGACCAGCTAGATCTACTGTCTCTATTATACTTTGACAGACCAGGTAGATCTACTGTCTCTATTCTATTATGACAGACCAGATAGATCTACTGTCTCTATTATATTATGACAGACCAGCTAGATCTACTGTCTGTATTATATTATGACAGACCAGCGAGATCTACTGTCTCTATTATACTTTGACAGACCAGGTAGATCTACTGTCTCTATTCTATTATGACAGACCAGTTAGATCTACTGTCTCTATTGTATTATGGCAGACCAGGTAGATCTACTGTCTCTATTATATTATGACAGACCAGCTAGATCTACTGTCTCTATTATATTATGACAGACCAGCTAGATCTACTGTCTCTATTATATTATGACCGACCAGCTAGATCTACTGTCTCTATTATACTTTGTCAGACCAGGTAGATCTACTGTCTCTATTCTATTATGACAGACCAGATAGATCTACTGTCTCTATTATATTATGACAGACCAGCTAGATCTACTGTCTGTATGTCTCTATTATATTATGACAGACCAGCGAGATCTACTGTCTCTATTGTATGACATACCAGCTAGATCTACTGTCTCTATTATATTATGACAGACCAGCTAGATCTACTGTCTCTATTATATTATGACAGACCAGCTAGATCTACTGTCTCTATTATATTATGTCAGACCAGGTAGATCTACCGTCTCTATTATATTATGACCGACCAGCTAGATCTACTTCCTCTATTATACTTTGACAGACCAGGTAGATCTACTGTCTCTATTCTATTATGACAGACCAGATAGATCTACTGTCTCTATTATATTATGACAGACCAGCTAGATCTACTGTCTGTATGTCTCTATTATATTATGACAGACCAGCGAGATCTACTGTCTCTATTGTATGACACACCAGCTAGATCTACTGTCTCTATTATATTATGACAGACCAGCTAGATCTACTGTCTCTATTATTTTATGACAGACCAGGTAGATATACTGTCTCTATTATATAATGACAGACCAGCTAGATCTACTGTCTCTATTATGTTATGACAGACAAGGTAGAGCTACTGTCTCTATTATATTATGACAGACCAGCTAGATCTACTGTCTCTATTATTTTATGACAGACCAGCAAGATCTACTGTCTCTGTTACATTATGACAGACCAGCTAGATCTACTGTCTCTATTATATTATGACAGACCAGCAAGATCTACTGTCTCTATTATATTTTGACAGACCAGATAGATCTACTGTCTCTATTGTATTATGACAGACCAGCTAGATCTACTGTCTCTATTATACTTTGTCAGACCAGGTAGATCTACTGTCTCTTTTCTATTATGACAGACCAGATAGATCTACTGTCTCTATTATATTATGACAGACCAGCTAGATCTACTGTCTCTATTGTATTATGGCAGACCAGGTAGATCTACTGTCTCTATTATATTATGACAGACCAGCTAGATCTACTGTCTCTATTATATTTTGACAGACCAGATAGATCTACTGTCTCTATTGTATTATGACAGACCAGCTAGATCTACTGTCTCTATTATATTATGACCGACCAGCTAGATCTACTGCCTCTATTATACTTTGTCAGACCAGGTAGATCTACTGTCTCTATTCTATTATGACAGACCAGATAGATCTACTGTCTCTATTATATTATGACAGACCAGCTAGATCTACTGTCTGTATGTCTCTATTATATTATGACAGACCAGCGAGATCTACTGTCTCTATTGTATGACATACCAGCTAGATCTACTGTCTCTATTATATTATGACAGACCAGCTAGATCTACTGTCTCTATTATTTTATGACAGACCAGGTAGATATACTGTCTCTATTATATAATGACAGACCAGCTAGATCTACTGTCTCTATTATATTATGACAGACAAGGTAGATCTACTGTCGCTATTATATTATGACAGACCAGCTAGATCTACTGTCTCTATTGTATGACATACCAGCTAGATCTACTGTCTCTATTATATTATGACAGACCAGCTAGATCTACTGTCTCTATTATTTTATGACAGACCAGCAAGATCTACTGTCTCTGTTACATTATGACAGACCAGCTAGATCTACTTTGTCTATTATATTATGACAGACCAGCTATATCTACTGTCTCTATTATATTATAACAGACCAGATAGATCTACTGTCTCTATTGCATTATGACAGACCAGCTAGATCTACTGTCTCTATTATATTATGACAGACCAGCGAGATCTACTGTCTCTATTGTATGACATACCAGCTAGATCTACTGTCTCTATTATATTATGACAGACCAGCTAGATCTACTGTCTCTATTATTTTATGACAGACCAGGTAGATATACTGTCTCTATTATATAATGACAGACCAGCTAGATCTACTGTCTCTATTATATTATGACAGACAAGGTAGATCTACTGTCGCTATTATATTATGACAGACCAGCTAGATCTACTGTCTCTATTGTATGACATACCAGCTAGATCTACTGTCTCTATTATATTATGACAGACCAGCTAGATCTGCTGTCTCGATTATTTTATGACAGACCAGCAAGATCTACTGTCTCTGTTACATTATGACAGACCAGCTAGATCTACTGTGTCTATTATATTATGACAGACCAGCTATATCTACTGTCTCTATTATATTATGACAGACCAGATAGATCTACTGTCTCTATTGCATTATGACAGACCAGCTAGATCTACCGTCTCTATTGTATGACATACCAGCTAGATCTACTGTCTCTATTATATTATGACAGACCAGCAAGATCTACTGTCTCTATTATATTTTGACAGACCAGATAGATCTACTGTCTCTATTGTATTATGACAGACCAGATAGATCTACTGTCTGTATGTCTCTATTATATTATGACAGACCAGCGAGATCTACTGTCTCTATTGTATGACATACCAGCTAGATCTACTGTCTCTATTATATTATGACAGACCAGCTAGATCTACTGTCTCTATTATTTTATGACAGACCAGCTAGATCTACTGTCTCTATTATATTATGACAGACCAGCTATATCTACTGTCTCTATTATATTATGACAGACCAGATAGATCTACTGTCTCTATTGCATTATGACATACCAGCTAGATCTACTGTCTCTATTATATTATGACAGACCAGCTAGATCTACTGTCTCTATTATTTTATGACAGACCAGCTAGATCTACTGTCTCTATTATATAATGACAGACCAGCTAGATCTACTGTCTCTATTATATTATGACAGACCAGCTATATCTACTGTCTCTATTATATTATGACAGACCAGATAGATCTACTGTCTCTATTGCATTATGACAGACCAGCTAGATCTACTGTCTCTATTGTATGACATACCAGCTAGATATACTGTCTCTATTATATTATGACAGACCAGAAAGATCTACTGTCTCTATTATATTTTGACAGACCAGATAGATCTACTGTCTCTATTGTATTATGACAGACCAGCTAGATCTACTGTCTCTATTATACTTTGTCAGACCAGGTAGATCTACTGTCTCTTTTCTATTATGACAGACCAGATAGATCTACTGTCTCTTTTGTATTATGACAGACCAGGTAGATCTACTGTCTCTATTCTATTATGACAGACCAGCTAGATCTACTGTCTCTATTGTATTATGGCAGACCAGGTAGATCTACTGTCTCTATTGTATTATGACAGACCAGCTAGATCTACTGTCTCTATTATATTATGACCGACCAGCTAGATCTACTGCCTCTATTATACTTTGTCAGACCAGGTAGATCTACTGTCTCTATTCTATTATGACAGACCAGATAGATCTACTGTCTCTATTATATTATGACAGACCAGCTAGATCTACTGTCTGTATGTCTCTATTATATTATGACAGACCAGCGAGATCTACTGTCTCTATTGTATGACATACCAGCTAGATCTACTGTCTCTATTATATTATGACAGACCAGCTAGATCTACTGTCTCTATTCTATTATGACAGACCAGATAGATCTACTGTCTCTATTATATTATGACAGACCAGCTAGATCTACTGTCTGTATGTCTCTATTATATTATGACAGACAAGGTAGATCTACTGTCGCTATTATATTATGACATACCAGCTAGATCTACTGTCTCTATTATATTATGACAGACCAGCTGGATCTGCTGTCTCGATTAGTTTATGACAGACCAGCAAGATCTACTGTCTCTGGGACATTATGACAGACCAGCTAGATCTACTGTGTCTATTATATTATGACAGACCAGCTATATCTACTGTCTCTATTATATTATGACAGACCAGCTAGATCTACTGTCTCTATTGTATTATGACAGACCAGCTAGATCTACTGTCTCTATTATATTATGACCGACCAGCTAGATCTACTGTCTCTATTATACTTTGTCAGACCAGGTAGATCTACTGTCTCTATTCTATTATGACAGACCAGATAGATCTACTGTCTCTATTATATTATGACAGACCAGCTAGATCTACTGTCTGTATGTCTCTATTATATTATGACAGACAAGGTAGATCTACTGTCGCTATTATATTATGACATACCAGCTAGATCTACTGTCTCTATTATATTATGACAGACCAGCTGGATCTGCTGTCTCGATTAGTTTATGACAGACCAGCAAGATCTACTGTGTCTATTATATTATGACAGACCAGCTACATCTACTGTCTCTATTGTATTATGACAGACCAGCTAGATCTACTGTCTCTATTATATTATGACCGACCAGCTAGATCTACTGTCTCTATTATACTTTGAAAAACCAGGTAGATCTACTGTCTCTATTCTATTATGACAGACCAGATAGATCTACTGTCTCTATTATATTATGACAGACCAGCTAGATCTACTGTCTGTATGTCTCTATTATATTATGACAGACCAGCGAGATCTACTGTCTCTAATGTATGACATACCAGCTAGATCTACTGTCTCTATTATATTATGACAGACCAGCTAGATCTACTGTCTCTAATGTATGACATACCAGCTAGATCTACTGTCTCTATTATTTTATGACAGACCAGTTAGATATACTGTCTCTATTATATAATGACAGACCAGCTAGATCTACTGTGTCTACTATATTATGACAGACCAGCTAGATCTACTGTGTCTATTACATTATGACAGACCAGCTATATCTACTGTCTCTATTATATTATGACAGACCAGCTAGATCTACTGTCTCTATTGTATTATGACAGACCAGCTAGATCTACTGTCTCTATTATACTTTGTCAGACCAGGTAGATCTACTGTCTCTTTTCTATTATGACAGACCAGATAGATCTACTGTCTCTATTATATTATGACAGACCAGCTAGATCTACTGTCTCTATTGTATTATGGCAGACCAGGTAGATCTACTGTCTCTATTATATTATGACAGACCAGCTAGATCTACTGTCTCTATTATATTTTGACAGACCAGATAGATCTACTGTCTCTATTGTATTATGACAGACCAGCTAGATCTACTGTCTCTATTATATTATGACCGACCAGCTAGATCTACTGCCTCTATTATACTTTGTCAGACCAGGTAGATCTACTGTCTCTATTCTATTATGACAGACCAGATAGATCTACTGTCTCTATTATATTATGACAGACCAGCTAGATCTACTGTCTGTATGTCTCTATTATATTATGACAGACCAGCGAGATCTACTGTCTCTATTGTATGACATACCAGCTAGATCTACTGTCTCTATTATATTATGACAGACCAGCTAGATCTACTGTCTCTATTATTTTATGACAGACCAGGTAGATATACTGTCTCTATTATATAATGACAGACCAGCTAGATCTACTGTCTCTATTATATTATGACAGACAAGGTAGATCTACTGTCGCTATTATATTATGACAGACCAGCTAGATCTACTGTCTCTATTGTATGACATACCAGCTAGATCTACTGTCTCTATTATATTATGACAGACCAGCTAGATCTACTGTCTCTATTATTTTATGACAGACCAGCAAGATCTACTGTCTCTGTTACATTATGACAGACCAGCTAGATCTACTGTGTCTATTATATTATGACAGACCAGCTATATCTACTGTCTCTATTATATTATGACAGACCAGATAGATCTACTGTCTCTATTGCATTATGACAGACCAGCTAGATCTACTGTCTCTATTGTATGACATACCAGCTAGATCTACTGTCTCTATTATATTATGACAGACCAGCGAGATCTACTGTCTCTATTGTATGACATACCAGCTAGATCTACTGTCTCTATTATATTATGACAGACCAGCTAGATCTACTGTCTCTATTATTTTATGACAGACCAGATAGATATACTGTCTCTATTATATAATGACAGACCAGCTAGATCTACTGTCTCTATTATATTATGACAGACAAGGTAGATCTACTGTCGCTATTATATTATGACATACCAGCTAGATCTACTGTCTCTATTGTATGACATACCAGCTAGATCTACACTCTCTATTATATTATGACAGACCAGCTAGATCTACTGTCTCTATTGTATGACAGACCAGCAAGATCTACTGTCTCTGTTACATTATGACAGACCAGCTAGATCTACTGTGTCTATTATATTATGACAGACCAGCTATATCTACTGTCTCTATTATATTATGACAGACCAGATAGATCTACTGTCTCTATTGCATTATGACAGACCAGCTAGATCTACCGTCTCTATTGTATGACATACCAGCTAGATCTACTGTCTCTATTATATTATGACAGACCAGCAAGATCTACTGTCTCTATTATATTTTGACAGACCAGATAGATCTACTGTCTCTATTGTATTATGACAGACCAGCTAGATCTACTGTCTCTATTATACTTTGTCAGACCAGGTAGATCTACTGTCTCTTTTCTATTATGACAGACCAGATAGATCTACTGTCTCTATTATATTATGACAGACCAGCTAGATCTACTGTCTCTATTGTATTATGACAGACCAGATAGATCTACTGTCTCTATTGCATTATGACAGACCAGCTAGATCTACTGTCTCTATTGTATGACATACCAGCTAGATCTACTGTCTCTATTATTTTATGACAGACCAGCAAGATCTACTGTCTCTATTATTTTATGACAGACCAGCGAGATCTACTGTCTCTGTTGTATTATGACAGACCAGCTAGATCTACTGTCTCTATTATACTTTGTCAGACCAGGTAGATCTACTGTCTCTATTATATTATGACAGACCAGATAGATCTACTGTCTCTATTATATTATGACAGACCAGATAGATATACTGTCTCTATTATATAATGACAGACCAGCTAGATCTACTGTCTCTATTATATTATGACAGACAAGGTAGATCTACTGTCGCTATTATATTATGACAGACCAGCTAGATCTACTGTCTCTATTGTATGACATACCAGCTAGATATACTTTCTCTATTATATTATGACAGACCAGCTAGATCTGCTGTCTCGATTAGTTTATGACAGACCAGCAAGATCTACTGTCTCTGTGACATTATGACAGACCAGCTAGATCTACTGTGTCTATTATATTATGACAGACCAGCTATATCTACTGTCTCTATTATATTATGACAGACCAGATAGATCTACTGTCTCTATTGCATTATGACAGACCAGCTAGATCTACTGTCTCTATTGTATGACATACCAGCTAGATCTACTGTCTCTATTATATTTTGACAGACCAGATAGATCTACTGTCTCTATTGTATTATGACAGACCAGCTAGATCTACTGTCTCTATTATACTTTGTCAGACCAGGTAGATCTACTGTCTCTTTTCTATTATGACAGACCAGATAGATCTACTGTCTCTATTATATTATGACAGACCAGCTAGATCTACTGTCTCTATTGTATTATGGCAGACCAGGTAGATCTACTGTCTCTATTATATTATGACAGACCAGCTAGATCTACTGTCTCTATTATACTTTGTCAGACCAGGTAAATCTACTGTCTCTATTCTATTATGACAGACCAGATAGATCTACTGTCTCTATTATATTATGACAGACCAGCTAGATCTACTGTCTGTATGTCTCAATTATATTATGACAGACCAGCGAGATCTACTGTCTCTATTGTATGACATACCAGCTAGATCTACTGTCTCTATTATATTATGACAGACCAGCTAGATCTACTGTCTCTATTACATTATGACATACCAGATAGATCTACTGTCTCTATTGCTTTATGACAGACCAGCTAGATCTACTGTCTCTATTATACTTTGTCAGACCAGCTATATCTACTGTCTCTATTATATTATGACAGACCAGATAGATCTACTGTCTCTATTGCATTATGACAGACCAGCTAGATCTACCGTCTCTATTGTATGACATACCAGCTAGATCTACTGTCTCTATTATATTTTGACAGACCAGATAGATCTACTGTCTCTATTGTATTATGACAGACCAGCTAGATCTACTGTCTCTATTATACTTTGTCAGACCAGGTAGATCTACTGTCTCTTTTCTATTATGACAGACCAGATAGATCTACTGTCTCTATTATATTATGACCGACCAGCTAGATCTACTGTCTCTATTATATTATGACAGACCAGGTAGATCTACTGTCTCTATTGTATTATGACAGACCAGCTAGATCTACTGTCTCTATTATATTATGACCGACCAGCTAGATCTACTGTCTCTATTATACTTTGTCAGACCAGGTAGATCTACTGTCTCTATTCTATTATGACAGACCAGATAGATCTACTGTCTCTATTATATTATGACAGACCAGCGAGATCTACTGTCTGTATGTCTCTATTATATTATGACAGACCAGCGAGATCTACTGTCTCTATTGTATGACATACCAGCTAGATCTACTGTCTCTATTATATTATGACAGACCAGCTAGATCTACTGTCTCTATTATTTTATGACAGACCAGGTAGATATACTGTCTCTATTATATAATGACAGACCAGCTAGATCTACTGTCACTATTATATTATGACAGACAAGGTAGATCTACTGTCGCTATTATATTATGACATACCAGCTAGATCTACTGTCTCTATTATATTATGACAGACCAGCTAGATCTACTGTCTCTATTATTTTATGACAGACCAGCAAGATCTACTGTCTCTGTTACATTATGACAGACCAGCTAGATCTACTGTGTCTATTATATTATGACAGACCAGCTAGATCTACCATCTCTATTGTATGACATACCAGCTAGATCTACTGTCTCTATTATATTTTGACAGACCAGATAGATCTACTGTCTCTATTGTATTATGACAGACCAGCTAGATCTACTGCCTCTATTATACTTTGTCAGACCAGGTAGATCTACTGTCTCTATTCTATTATGACAGACCAGATAGATCTACTGTCTCTATTATATTATGACAGACCAGCTAGATCTACTGTCTGTATGTCTCTATTATATTATGACAGACCAGCGAGATCTACTGTCTCTATTGTATGACATACCAGCTAGATCTACTGTCTCTATTATATTATGACAGACCAGCTAGATCTACTGTCTCTATTATTTTATGACAGACCAGGTAGATATACTGTCTCTATTATATTTTGACAGACCAGATAGATCTACTGTCTCTATTGTATTATGACAGACAAGGTAGAGCTACTGTCGCTATTATATCATGACAGACCAGCTAGATCTACTGTCTCTATTGTATGACATACCAGCTAGATCTACTGTCTCTATTATATTATGACAGAGCAGCTAGATCTACTGTGTCTATTATTTTATGACAGACCAGCAAGATCTACTGTCTCTGTTACATTATGACAGACCAGCTAGATCTACTGTGTCTATTCTATTATGACAGACCAGCAAGATCTACTGTCTCTATTATATTTTGACAGACCAGATAGATCTACTGTCTCTATTGTATTATGACAGACCAGCTAGATCTACTGTCTCTATTATACTTTGTCAGACCAGGTAGATCTACTGTCTCTTTTCTATCATGACAGACCAGGTAGATCTACTGTCTCTATTATATTATGACAGACCAGCGAGATCTACTGTCTCTATTGTATGACATACCAGCTAGATCTACTGTCTCTATTATATAATGACATACCAGCTAGATCTACTGTCTCTATTATATTATGACAGACAAGGTAGATCTACTGTCGCTATTATATTATGACAGACCAGCTAGATCTATTGTCTCTATTGTATGACATACCAGCGAGATCTACTGTCTCTATTATATTATGACAGACCAGCTAGATCTACTGTCTCTGTTACATTATGACAGACCAGCTAGATCTACTGTGGCTATTATATTATGACAGACCAGCTATATCTACTGTCTCTATTATATTATGACAGACCAGATAGATCTACTGTCTCTATTGCATTATGACAGACCAGCTAGATCTACTGTCTCTATTGTATGACATACCTGCTAGATCTACTGTCTCTATTATATTATGACAGACCAGCGAGATCTACTGTCTCTATTGTATGACATACCAGCTAGATCTACTGTCTCTATGATATTATGACAGACCAGCTAGATCTACTGTCTCTATTATTTTATGACAGACCAGGTAGATATACTGTCTCTATTATATTATGACAGACCAGCTAGATCTACTGTCTCTATTATTTTATGACAGACCAGGTAGATCTACTGTCACTATTATATTATGACAGACAAGGTAGATCTACTGTCGCTATTATATTATGACAGACCAGCTAGATCTACTGTCTCTATTGTATGACATACCAGCTAGATCTACTGTCTCTATTATATTATGACAGACCAGCTAGATCTGCTGTCTCGATTATTTTATGACAGACCAGCAAGATCTACTGTCTCTGTTACATTATGACAGACCAGCTAGATCTACTGTGTCTATTATATTATGACAGACCAGCTATATCTACTGTCTCTATTATATTATGACAGACCAGCAAGATCTACTGTCTCTATTGTATTATGACAGACCAGCTAGATCTACTGTCTCTATGATACTTTGTCAGACCAGGTAGATCTACTGTCTCTTTTCTATTATGACAGACCAGATAGATCTACTGTCTCTATTATATTATGACAGACCAGCTAGATCTACTGTCTCTATTATATTATGACCGACCAGCTAGATCTACTGTCTCTATTATACTTTGTCAGACCAGGTAGATCTACTTTCTCTATTCTATTATGACAGACCAGATAGATCTACTGTCTCTATTATATTATGACAGACCAGCTAGATCTACTGTCTGTATGTCTCTATTATTTTATGACAGACCAGGTAGATATACTGTCTCTATTATATAATGACAGACCAGCTAGATCTACTGTCTCTATTATATTATGACAGACAAGGTAGATCTACTGTCGCTATTATATTATGACAGACCAGCTAGATCTACTGTCTCTATTGTATGACATACCAGCTAGATCTACTGTCTCTATTATATTATGACAGAGCAGCTAGATCTACTGTCTCTATTATTTTATGACAGACCAGCAAGATCTACTGTCTCTGTTACATTATGACAGACCAGCTAGATCTACTGTGTCTATTCTATTATGACAGACCAGCAAGATCTACTGTCTCTATTATATTTTGACAGACCAGATAGATCTACTGTCTCTATTGTATTATGACAGACCAGCTAGATCTACTGTCTCTATTATACTTTGTCAGACCA
>NW_026281592.1:0-14070 GCF_023373465.1 Oncorhynchus keta
AGGGGTTCAGGCTTTGGTGGACTTCAATACAACAGGCCTAGGGGTTCAGGCTTTGGTGGACTTCAATACAACAGGCCTAGGGGTTTCAGGCTTTGGTGGACTTCAATACAACAGGCCTAGGGGTTTCAGGCTTTGGTGGACTTCAATACAACAGGCCTAGGGGTTTCAGGCTTTGGTGGACTTCAATACAACAGGCCTAGGGTTCAGGCTTTGGTGGACTTCAATACAACAGGCCTAGGGGTTCAGGCTTTGGTGGACTTCAATACAACAGGCCTAGGGGTTTCAGGCTTTGGTGGACTTCAATACAACAGGCCTAGGGTTTCAGGCTTTGGTGGACTTCAATACAACAGGCCTAGGGGTTCAGGCTTTGGTGACTTCAATACAACAGGCCTAGGGGTTTCAGGCTTTGGTGGACTTCAATACAACAGGCCTAGGGGTTTCAGGCTTTGGTGGACTTCAATACAACAGGCCTAGGGTTTCAGGCTTTGGTGGACTTCAATACAACAGGCCTAGGGGTTTCAGGCTTTGGTGGACTTCAATACAACAGGCCTAGGGGTTTCAGGCTTTGGTGGACTTCAATACAACAGGCCTAGGGTTTCAGGCTTTGGTGGACTTCAATACAACAGGCCTAGGGGTTTCAGGCTTTGGTGGACTTCAATACAACAGGCCTAGGGGTTTCAGGCTTTGGTGGACTTCAATACAACAGGCCTAGGGGATCAGGCTTTGGTGGACTTCAATACAACAGTCCTAGGGTTTCAGGCTTTGGTGGACTTCAATACAACAGGCCTAGGGGTTTCAGGCTTTGGTGGACTTCAATACAACAGGCCTAGGGGTTCAGGCTTTGGTGGACTTCAATACAACAGGCCTAGGGGTTCAGGCTTTGGTGGACTTCAATACAACAGGCCTAGGGGTTTCAGGCTTTGGTGGACTTCAATACAACAGGCCTAGGGGGTTCAGGCTTTGGTGGACTTCAATACAACAGTCCTAGGGTTTCAGGCTTTGGTGGACTTCAATACAACAGGCCTGGGGGTTTCAGGCTTTGGTGGACTTCAATACAACAGGCCTAGGGGTTCAGGCTTTGGTGGACTTCAATACAACAGGCCTAGGGGTTTCAGGCTTTGGTGGACTTCAATACAACAGGCCTAGGGGTTTCAGGCTTTGGTGGACTTCAATACAACAGGCCTAGGGGTTTCAGGCTTTGGTGGACTTCAATACAACAGGCCTAGGGTTTCAGGCTTTGGTGGACTTCAATACAACAGGCCTAGGGGTTCAGGCTTTGGTGGACTTCAATACAACAGGCCTAGGGGTTTCAGGCTTTGGTGGACTTCAATACAACAGGCCTAGGGGTTTCAGGCTTTGGTGGACTTCAATACAACAGGCCTAGGGTTTCAGGCTTTGGTGGACTTCAATACAACAGGCCTAGGGGTTTCAGGCTTTGGTGGACTTCAATACAACAGGCCTAGGGTTTCAGGCTTTGGTGGACTTCAATACAACAGGCCTAGGGTTTCAGGCTTTGGTGGACTTCAATACAACAGGCCTAGGGGTTTCAGGCTTTGGTGGACTTCAATACAACAGGCCTAGGGGTTTCAGGCTTTGGTGGACTTCAATACAACAGGCCTAGGGGTTTCAGGCTTTGGTGGACTTCAATACAACAGGCCTAGGGGTTTCAGGCTTTGGTGGACTTCAATACAACAGGCCTAGGGGTTCAGGCTTTGGTGGACTTCAATACAACAGGCCTAGGGGTTTCAGGCTTTGGTGGACTTCAATACAACAGGCCTAGGGGTTCAGGCTTTGGTGGACTTCAATACAACAGGCCTAGGGGTTTCAGGCTTTGGTGGACTTCAATACAACAGGCCTAGGGTTCAGGCTTTGGTGGACTTCAATACAACAGGCCTAGGGGTTTCAGGCTTTGGTGGACTTCAATACAACAGGCCTAGGGGTTTCAGGCTTTGGTGGACTTCAATACAACAGGCCTAGGGGTTTCAGGCTTTGGTGGACTTCAATACAACAGGCCTAGGGTTTCAGGCTTTGGTGGACTTCAATACAACAGGCCTAGGGGTTTCAGGCTTTGGTGGACTTCAATACAACAGGCCTAGGGGTGTCAGGCTTTGGTGGACTTCAATACAAGTAGGGTCAGGCTTTGTGACATACAACAGGCCTAGGGGTTTCAGGCTTTGGTGGACTTCAATACAACAGGCCTAGGGGTTTCAGGCTTTGGTGGACTTCAATACAACAGGCCTAGGGGTTTCAGTAGGCTTTGGTGGACTTCAATAACAGGCCTAGGGGTTCAGGCTTTGGTGGACTTCAATACAACAGGCCTAGGGGTTTCAGGCTTTGGTGGACTTCAATACAACAGGCCTAGGGGTTTCAGGCTTTGGTGGACTTCAATACAACAGGCCTAGGGTTTCAGGCTTTGGTGGACTTCAATACAACAGGCCTAGGGGTTTCAGGCTTTGGTGGACTTCAATACAACAGGCCTAGGGGTTTCAGGCTTTGGTGGACTTCAATACAACAGGCCTAGGGTTTCAGGCTTTGGTGGACTTCAATACAACAGGCCTAGGGTTTCAGGCTTTGGTGGACTTCAATACAACAGGCCTAGGGGTTCAGGCTTTGGTGGACTTCAATACAACAGGCCTAGGGTTTCAGGCTTTGGTGGACTTCAATACAACAGGCCTAGGGGTTCAGGCTTTGGTGGACTTCAATACAACAGGCCTAGGGGTTTCAGGCTTTGGTGGACTTCAATACAACAGGCCTAGGGGTTTCAGGCTTTGGTGGACTTCAATACAACAGGCCTAGGGGTTTCAGGCTTTGGTGGACTTCAATACAACAGGCCTAGGGGTTCAGGCTTTGGTGGACTTCAATACAACAGGCCTAGGGGTTTCAGGCTTTGGTGGACTTCAATACAACAGGCCTAGGGGTTCAGGCTTTGGTGGACTTCAATACAACAGGCCTAGGGTTTCAGGCTTTGGTGGACTTCAATACAACAGGCCTAGGGGTTCAGGCTTTGGTGGACTTCAATACAACAGGCCTAGGGTTTCAGGCTTTGGTGGACTTCAATACAACAGGCCTAGGGGTTTCAGGCTTTGGTGGACTTCAATACAACAGGCCTAGGGTTTCAGGCTTTGGTGGACTTCAATACAACAGGCCTAGGGGTTTCAGGCTTTGGTGGACTTCAATACAACAGGCCTAGGGTTTCAGGCTTTGGTGGACTTCAATACAACAGGCCTAGGGTTTCAGGCTTTGGTGGACTTCAATACAACAGGCCTAGGGGTTTCAGGCTTTGGTGGACTTCAATACAACAGGCCTAGGGGTTTCAGGCTTTGGTGGACTTCAATACAACAGGCCTAGGGGTTTCAGGCTTTGGTGGACTTCAATACAACAGGCCTAGGGGTTCAGGCTTTGGTGGACTTCAATACAACAGGCCTAGGGGTTTCAGGCTTTGGTGGACTTCAATACAACAGGCCTAGGGGTTTCAGGCTTTGGTGGACTTCAATACAACAGGCCTAGGGGTTTCAGGCTTTGGTGGACTTCAATACAACAGGCCTAGGGGTTTCAGGCTTTGGTGGACTTCAATACAACAGGCCTAGGGGTTTCAGGCTTTGGTGGACTTCAATACAACAGGCCTAGGGGTTTCAGGCTTTGGTGGACTTCAATACAACAGGCCTAGGGTTTCAGGCTTTGGTGGACTTCAATACAACAGGCCTAGGGGTTTCAGGCTTTGGTGGACTTCAATACAACAGGCCTAGGGGTTTCAGGCTTTGGTGGACTTCAATACAACAGGCCTAGGGTTTCAGGCTTTGGTGGACTTCAATACAACAGGCCTAGGGTTTCAGGCTTTGGTGGACTTCAATACAACAGGCCTAGGGTTTCAGGCTTTGGTGGACTTCAATACAACAGGCCTAGGGATTCAGGCTTTGGTGGACTTCAATACAACAGGCCTAGCGGTTTCAGGCTTTGGTGGACTTCAATACAACAGGCCTAGGGGTTTCAGGCTTTGGTGGACTTCAATACAACAGGCCTAGGGGTTCAGGCTTTGGTGGACTTCAATACAACAGGCCTAGGGGTTTCAGGCTTTGGTGGACTTCAATACAACAGGCCTAGGGGTTTCAGGCTTTGGTGGACTTCAATACAACAGGCCTAGGGGTTTCAGGCTTTGGTGGACTTCAATACAACAGGCCTAGGGGTTTCAGGCTTTGGTGGACTTCAATACAACAGGCCTAGGGTTTCAGGCTTTGGTGGACTTCAATACAACAGGCCTAGGGTTTCAGGCTTTGGTGGACTTCAATACAACAGGCCTAGGGGTTTCAGGCTTTGGTGGACTTCAATACAACAGGCCTAGGGGTTTCAGGCTTTGGTGGACTTCAATACAACAGGCCTAGGGGTTTCAGGCTTTGGTGGACTTCAATACAACAGGCCTAGGGTTTCAGGCTTTGGTGGACTTCAATACAACAGGCCTAGGGGTTTCAGGCTTTGGTGGACTTCAATACAACAGGCCTAGGGGTTTCAGGCTTTGGTGGACTTCAATACAACAGGCCTAGGGGTTTCAGGCTTTGGTGGACTTCAATACAACAGGCATAGGGTTTCAGGCTTTGGTGGACTTCAATACAACAGGCCTAGGGTTTCAGGCTTTGGTGGACTTCAATACAACAGGCCTAGGGTTTCAGGCTTTGGTGGACTTCAATACAACAGGCCTAGGGGTTCAGGCTTTGGTGGACTTCAATACAACAGGCCTAGGGGTTTCAGGCTTTGGTGGACTTCAATACAACAGGCCTAGGGGTTCAGGCTTTGGTGGACTTCAATACAACAGGCCTAGGGGTTCAGGCTTTGGTGGACTTCAATACAACAGGCCTAGGGGTTCAGGCTTTGGTGGACTTCAATACAACAGGCCTAGGGGTTTCAGGCTTTGGTGGACTTCAATACAACAGGCCTAGGGGTTTCAGGCTTTGGTGGACTTCAATACAACAGGCCTAGGGTTTCAGGCTTTGGTGGACTTCAATACAACAGGCCTAGGGGTTTCAGGCTTTGGTGGACTTCAATACAACAGGCCTAGGGGTTTCAGGCTTTGGTGGACTTCAATACAACAGGCCTAGGGGGTTCAGGATTTGGTGGACTTCAATACAACAGGCCTAGGGGTTTCAGGCTTTGGTGGACTTCAATACAACAGGCCTAGGGGTTTCAGGCTTTGGTGGACTTCAATACAACAGGCCTAGGGGTTTCAGGCTTTGGTGGACTTCAATACAACAGGCCTAGGGGTTTCAGGCTTTGGTGGACTTCAATACAACAGGCCTAGGGGTTTCAGGCTTTGGTGGACTTCAATACAACAGGCCTAGGGGTTCAGGCTTTGGTGGACTTCAATACAACAGGCCTAGGGGTTCAGGCTTTGGTGGACTTCAATACAACAGGCCTAGGGGTTCAGGCTTTGGTGGACTTCAATACAACAGGCCTAGGGGTTCAGGCTTTGGTGGACTTCAATACAACAGGCCTAGGGGTTCAGGCTTTGGTGGACTTCAATACAACAGGCCTAGGGGTTTCAGGCTTTGGTGGACTTCAATACAACAGGCCTAGGGGTTTCAGGCTTTGGTGGACTTCAATACAACAGGCCTAGGGTTTCAGGCTTTGGTGGACTTCAATACAACAGGCCTAGGGGTTTCAGGCTTTGGTGGACTTCAATACAACAGGCCTAGGGGTTTCAGGCTTTGGTGGACTTCAATACAACAGGCCTAGGGTTTCAGGCTTTGGTGGACTTCAATACAACAGGCCTAGGGGTTTCAGGCTTTGGTGGACTTCAATACAACAGGCCTAGGGTTTCAGGCTTTGGTGGACTTCAATACAACAGGCCTAGGGGTTCAGGCTTTGGTGGACTTCAAATTCAAATGATATTTAGTGATATTGAATTGTGTTTCGTTCAAATCAAATCCAAATGACATTTTATTTGTCAGATTCGCCGAATACCTTACAGTGAAAAGCTTACTTCACTTACTTCACCCAATTCACTTACTTCACCATTCCTTTGGGCCTTTTTGAGATACAATAAATAGCAAATTAACTTGTCGGCAAGTTAACACATGACATTGTAAGTCGCTCTGGATAAGAGCGTCTGCTAAATGACTTAAATGTAAATGTAGATCCACGTCTCCAACTCAACCAACTCAAGTGAATGAATGTAATTAAGCCAGTGGCTCAAATGGAACTATCCAAGCAGTTGATACATCTCCTATAAATATCGATATTTGGTTGCGTTGTCGACCAAGCACAATTCAATATTACTTTTCTAATACAGTAAATGGCCCAATGTTAAGGCTATTTTACCAACTGATGTAGCATTCAATCTTAAAATGAGTTACACATCCATGGACACATGTTACTGTAGCTATACATGTCTTCTTATGTTGTCATATGATAGCATGCATAAGTCATGGCAAGTCTGTGGAGATCTTCACAATTGCTGTAATAATCAAGTGCAGAATCTCAAACTGCATTGGTCAGTTGCACCATGTACTTTAATGTAATCCCAAATCCATTCTAGGTCATCTGGTTCTGCTTTTAGATGAAGCACCATGACAACACATTAATCTGTTGTATAAATAAACAAAATATCTGACAAAACCCCACCCGATTGATAAAAGTAATAAACATGACAGCCTATCATTCTGCCAGGTAGACATACTTTGTCGTTAACAATTATTTGAGAATGCTTTTGGGAAAGCCATTCTATCTAGTCATAAGACATTTGCAGTATCATTAGTAGCCTATTGCTAACTGACAACACGAAGTGATAGATAAACATGTGTGCCTGCACACACACACACACACACACACACACACACACACACACACACACACACACACACACACACACACACACACACACACACACACACACACACACACACACGCTGTTGCTTCTTCAGAAAGTTGCAGGAAATATAAATCACTAATGAATTATTTACAAGTCGTGCTAATTAATGAATTATTATAAATTCAGTAGGCCTACATTTTGCTAAGACATTTTCTAGCCTAACTCAGCAACATCGATTGTACCTGATATGTCCCTCCCCCCACCCTAAGGATTCATCAGGCCTATTATTAATTAACATATGCAGGCAAAATATCAGGGAACGTAGGATACATAGCATTTGTCAGTGTGTGTCTCTCTGTTTTCTACCTTCGACTGCATTGCCTTACTGCAGTTGAACTGTCTGTGTGCCTAGAATCACGTTCTTGGTCCTCATCATCCACATTTGACTCGGCTCATGTAGCAGCCTCTCCCTCACCCTCACTCGCACCAGCAGAACTTTAACAAAACACAAGCCTTTGTTCATTTCCCACATTTGTCTTCACCTCGAAAGCCTTTTTGTTGTTGTTGTTCTCCGCACCACCATTTTGTTTTTTTACCGGTCATTTCATCAACTTCAGTAGGAACAGACTGGATATCTAATGGCACGTTTGACTTTGAATTTAACTGGGCTGGTCCATCCTGTTTTGGGGGGGGGTCGCTCCCCACTGCATCGACCCAATAGAAAAAGCTGATAGGTTATGTCAACCGAGAAAGAGGTATAGCCTAGGCTACTATAAAAAAAAATTATGGGGTTACCCCAAATAAATAATATCATTTTTGTTCAATGTCGATCGGCCCATCCTCCTTAGAAATGGTCAATTGGCATCTGCCAGATCTGCCAGATGGCTCAACTCTCCTGTCTGCTCTAATCTTCCTCGCACACTCTGATTACAGCCCAAACCATGAGAGGGAAGGGGAGAGATAGAGAGCGAGGAGAGGTGCAGAGAAAGAGATGAGACGGATGGCGAGAAACAGAGAGAGAGAGAGAGACGGCTAGGGTGAGAATGGGGGACAAGAGAAGGAGACAGGATCACGGGAGAGAGAAATCAAGTGAAGGCGAAGACAGAGAAAATGAGACGGGGAGACAGAGAGGACAAAACAGGGGTAGGGAGAGAGAGAAGAGGAGACGAGGTCGCTACAGAGAGAGTCCTCATGTGGGTTTCAATTTCCAGTTCTTGGGTGTAGGACTGGACCCTTTGATGCATAGAACTTCACTTACAAGGATCTCATGTTTTTTTGTAATGTATTTTTAAGTAGAGCTCAGTGGCGGCTGGTCCGTGTAGGAAGCCTCACTTGTATTTTCTTACAATCCAAATAGTGACAAAGGGGGCAAACCTGCTAGTGTTTTTCATTGTCATCTTTCTCTCCCTAACAGGCCAACAAGATTTTCAACCCGATGACTGTATAAAGGAATGGTCAAAGCCATCGATTTACGTGACACCATTCGTTCCTATGTCAAGACTCTACAGCGCATTGAAACCAAATGAGGTTAAGAGATGTAGTCCCATGGAGACATAACATGCGCAGTTTGAGCTACTCCAGGAAATGACGTTGCAGGGTTGCTCAATGCTGCCCCCTCTCACTGAGTAACTTAGGTTGGAGGCCGACCAGGGTTACTGCAGGCTGCCATTAGCAACTCAATTATTAATAACTTCTTCGGTGTTTCGATTTCAAAATAATCGGTTCAAGGACATACATCTGGTGTATTAGACGTAACTAAATCATGATTATCTTCAAATATATTTTTATTTACATGCAGATTGAGCACAAAGATTGCAATTTTCCATTCACTGTAATGGGGAATCCTGTCGTCTCTAACAATTCCTGCAGTACCGCGGTCGGCCTTGAACTTCCATGGCATCAATGAGAAAGGGCAGCCATTATCCCCTGGTTCAACCTAGGTTGACTTGCCAGAGTTAAATGGTGGAACATGCATAAACCAAAAATATTCACATATCAACCCTCGATAGCATTATTTAAATGATTTATTGTCATGCTATCATGGATTCAATAGAACCATCTGAACCTGTTATCCACGTGGAACTGAAAGTAGGGAATTCACTTCATCAAATATTGTCACTTTCCCGACATAAAGGTCTGTATTCCCAATTTGGAGTGACCTTTGGACTGTGTGTAATCTCTGGATGACCCCAATGCACCCAATGCAAACAATCTCCATAAATTGTGTGCTCGTCAACAGAATGCAATGTGCTATGCCTGAGTTTACCTCCCAAAGTCAGTGGAAGGTTAAAGTCAATGGATTGTTCAAAGTCATGAAGATGACTGACTGTGTAAAGGCCATAAAAGGAAAGGTTGGGAGGGAGGGAGAGATAGAGAGAGAGAGAGAAGGGGGGGCTAAGATAAAGTAGAGAGGGGTGGAGGAAAGATAGACCCTGGAGTAAGGATATGCAGAGGAAAACAGAGTGAAAGAGAATATGAAACAGTTAAACCTGGGACTGGACTGGCATTGGAGGAAGACGATAAATAAAGGGATTGATGGCCGAAGAAGAGGACAAAATGTGAGAAAATTGATGGCGCTAGTCGATGGAAAGAGAGTAGTAAGGGAGTTATACAGAAAGCTGGGAATGACAGGGGTGGGAGAAGCAAGGGAATGAGAGGGGTGGGAGAATCAAGGGAATCTGAGAAGGAAAGAGATGGCGAGTAAGAGAGAAGAGGATGGGGTTGGGTGCAAGGTCTCCTTGTGCTAATGATCCCCGCCAGACCCCTCTCTCTCTCTACCAAGGGAAATGGTTCAGAGAGGGTCCAGGGATCTCTATATTTAAAAGTTATATTTTACATCATCTCCAGTCTTTGTTCTGCAGAGAAAGGAAGAGAAGTAGAGAGACACAGAATGAGAAAGTAAGATTAAGAAAAAAGACTGGGTCTTAGTGCAGAAAGAGTGAGAAAGGGAGAGAACGAGAGTAAAATGAAGAATAAGCAAGCGAGAAATAAAATAATATGTGAGAGAGAGAGAGAGAGAGAGAGAGAGAGAGAGAACTCTGGGACCCCAATGGTGGATGGTTAAAAATGCATGACCCATTTTCTCATTAATATTGCAGAGAGGCAAACTCTCCCCTTAGCAGCCTCCTGCAATACACCATCACACTAGCATTCTGCACTATAGGACTGCAGGCAGAGCTGCCAAAAGACTGTACAAAATATCGCACCACAAATCTGGAGGTGGAAAAACAACCTCTGCTTTAAAATAAAATCAGAAAAAAGAGAAGGAAAAGAAGAATAGCTCTAATTCATTATTATACTTTTACAAGATAGCCTCTTACCTCCCTGGCTAGCTAATCCAGTTCTGGGATGATAGAGGGAAATTCATTATTATACTTACAAGATAGCCTCTTACCTCCCTGGCTAGCTAATCCAGTTCTGGGATGATAGAGGGAAATTCATTATTATACTTTTACAAGATAGCCTCTTACCTCCCTGGCTAGCTAACCCAGTTCTGGGATGATAGAGGGAAATTCATTATTATACTTTTACAAGATAGCCTCTTACCTCCCTGTCTAGCTAACCCAGTTCTGGGATGATAGAGGGAAATTCATTATTATACTTTACAAGATAGCCTCTTACCTCCCTGGCTAGCTAACCCAGTTCTGGGATGATAGAGGGAAATGCATTATTATACTTTACAAGATAGCCTCTTACCTCCCTGGCTAGCTAACCCAGTTCTGGGATGATAGAGGGAAATTCATTATTATACTTTTACAAGATAGCCTCTTACCTCCCTGGCTAGCTAACCCAGTTCTGGGATGATAGAGGGAAATTCATTATTATACTTTTACAAGATAGCCTCTTACCTCCCTGGCTAGCTAACCCAGTTCTGGGATGATAGAGGGAAATTCATTATTATACTTACAAGATAGCCTCTTACCTCCCTGGCTAGCTAACCCAGTTCTGGGATGATAGAGGGAAATTCATTATTATACTTTTACAAGATAGCCTCTTACCTCCCTGGCTAGCTAACCCAGTTCTGGGATGATAGAGGGAAATTCATTATTATACTTACAAGATAGCCTCTTACCTCCCTGGCTAGCTAACCCAGTTCTGGGATGATAGAGGAAATTCATTATTATACTTTACAAGATAGCCTCTTACCTCCCTGGCTAGCTAACCCAGTTCTGGGATGATAGAGGGAAATTCATTATTATACTTACAAGATAGCCTCTTACCTCCCTGGCTAGCTAACCCAGTTCTGGGATGATAGAGGGAAATTCATTATTATACTTACAAGATAGCCTCTTACCTCCCTGGCTAGCTAACCCAGTTCTGGGATGATAGAGTGAAATTCATTATTATACTTACAAGATAGCCTCTTACCTCCCTGGCTAGCTAACCCAGTTCTGGGATTGTAATGAATTTCCTCCTCTTCTTCCGAAGAGGAGAGGCGAAACGGATCAGAGGACCAATACGCGGCGTGGTAATTGTCCATGGTTCTTTTTTAATGCGTAAAGGTACACATGAACAAACTAACAAAAAAAAACAAGAAATGTGAAAACTCAAAACAGTCCTATCTGGTGCACACACAGAGACAGGAACAATCACCCACCAACACACAGTGAAACCCAGGCCACCTAAGTATGATTCTCAATCAGAGACAACTAATGACACCTGCCTCTGATTGAGAACCATACTAGGCCGAAACATAGAAATAACCAAAACATAGAAAAACAAACAATTACCACCCAGCTAAGTACACTGACCATACTAACTAAATACAAAACACAGGAAATAAAGGTCAGAACGTGACAGTAATTTCCCCCAAAGGTGCGGACTCCGGCGCAAACCTTGACCTAGGGGAGGGTCTGGGTGGCGTCTGTCCGCGGTGGCGGTTCTGGCGCGGGACGCGGACCCCACTTCACCATTGTCTTAGTCCGCCCATGGTCCGCCCTCCGTGGCTTTCACCATGGCCAGCCCTCAATGACCCCACTGGACAGAGGGGGACTGGCGCCTCTGGGCAGGGGGACTGGCGCCTGGGCAGAGGGGGACTGGCGCCTCTGGGCAGAGGGGGACTGGCGCCTCTGGGCAGAGGGGCTCTGGCGCCTCTGGGCAGAGGGGGACCTCTGGGCTGAGGGGGCTCCGGCAGCGAGCGCCGGACAGGCGGGAGGCTCCGGCAGCGGCGCCCGGACAGGAGGGGAGGCTCCCGGCAGCGGCGCGGACAGCGGGAAACTCCGGCAGCGGCGCGAGACAGGCGGGACGCCCGGCAGCGGCGCCGGACAGGCGGGACGCTCCGGCAGCGGCGCGCAGCGGGAGGCCTGGCGCCGGACAGGCAGCGGCGCCCCGGACAGGCGGGAGGCTCCGGCAGCGGCGCGACAGGCGGAGGCTCCGGCAGCGGCTATGGGCAGGGCGGGACGCTCCGGCAGCGAGCGCCCGGACAGGCAGGACGCTCCGGCAGCGGCGCGGACAGGCGGGACCACCTGCAGGGAGGAGACAGAGAGACAGCCTGCAGCGTGGGCTTACAGGAACCACCAGGCTGGGGAGACCTTCAGGAGGCTTGGTGTTAGGGAGGAGCCTGAAGGACCGGGCTGTGGGGGAGCACTGGGAGCCTGCGCAACCTTGGCACCACTTCCCCAGGCTGGACAACTACTCTAGCCCGGACCCTCCAGAGTGCAGGCACAGGTTGAACCGGGCTGTGGGTAAGCACGGGAGATCTAGTGCTTACTACACGCACCTCTCCCCTAGGCTCCACTCCCACAGTTGCCCGGTACGAGCGGAGCGCAGGCAGAGGACGCACTGCACCCTCCCAGCGCCCCGGAGACACAGCACGCAGAGCCGGCGCAGGATAACCTGGACCAAGACTGCGTACCGGCGACCAGACCCGCTGAGCAGGCACCATACGCCCTGGCTCAATGCCCACACTCGCATGGCACTTTCGAGGGGCTGCCCTATAGCGCACCGGGCTATGGACACGCACTGGCGACACCGTGCGCTTAACCGCATAACACGGTGCCTGACCAGTAATGCGCTGCTTATCATAAGCACGAGGAGTGAGCTCAGGTCTGCTACCTGGCTTAGTACCACACCTCGTGTGCCCCCCAAAAAATTTTGGGGCTGCCCCTCGTACCTGTTTCGCACTGCCGTGCTGCCTCCTCACATTGCCAGCTCCTCTCCTGGCTGCCTCTGCCTCCCAGCTGCCTCCACCTGTTCCCATGGAAGGCGATCCTTTCCCGCCAGGATCTCCTCCCAGGTGTAGCAACCCCTTGTCGTCCAATACATCCTCCCATGTCCATTCCTCCCAGATGTTGGTCAGCTGTTGTTGCTGTCGCCGCTGCTGTTTACCACGCCGCGGTCCGTTGGGTGGGTGATTCTGTAATGAATTTCCTCCTCTTCTTCCGAAGAGGAGAGGCGAAACGGATCAGAGGACCAATACGCGGCGTGGTAATTGTCCATGGTTCTTTTTAATGCGTAACGTACACATGAACAAACTAACAAAAAACAAGAAATGTGAAAACTCAAAACAGTCCTATCTGGTGCACACACAGAGACAGGAACAATCACCCACCAACACACAGTGAAACCCAGGCCACCTAAGTATGATTCTCAATCAGAGACAACTAATGACACCTGCCTCTGATTGAGAACCATACTAGGCCGAAACATAGAAATAACCAAAACATAGAAAAACAAACATAGACTGCCCACCCAACTCACGCCCTGGCCATACTAACTAAATACAAAACACAGGAAATAAAGGTCAGAACGTGACAGGGATGATAGAGGGAAATTCATTATTATACTTTACAAGATAGCCTCTTACCTCCCTGGCTAGCTAACCCAGTTCTGGGATGATAGAGGGAAATTCATTATTATACTTACAAGATAGCCTCTTACCTCCCTGGCTAGCTAACCCAGTTCTGGGATGATAGAGGGAAAGCAGTTGTTGTCTGACTGACTGTCTCGCATGCTACTCTTACCTATCCCCCCCTCCCCCTCGCTTGTCTCTTTCTCTGGGGCGTTAGCACCATGACGATAGCCAAACGTTAGCTGGACTCTCTGAGGCGAAGTTCCTTCTTTGAAGACTCGTTGTTGAGAAGCTATTATCTGATAGCATGCAACACCCCGAAATACCTGAAGGGGATGTAAACAAAATAATTAGCATAGCCGGCGCTACACAAAACGCAGAAATAAAATATAAAACATTCATTACCTTTGACGATCTTCTTTGTTGGCACTCCTAGATGTCCCATAAACATCACTATTGGGTCTTTTTTCGATTAAATCGC
>NW_026281593.1:0-850 GCF_023373465.1 Oncorhynchus keta
TACAGGGGTACCAGTACATAGTCAATGTGGAGGCTATATACAGGATGTACCAGTACAGAGTCAATGTGGAGGCTATATACAGGGGTACCGGTACAGAGTCAAGGTGGAACCTATATACAGGGGTACCAGTACAGAGTCAATGTGGAGGCTATATACAGGGGTACCAGTACAGAGTCAATGTGGAGGCTATATACAGGGGTACAAGTACAGAGTCAATGTGGAGACTATATACAGGAGATACCAGTACAGAGTCAATGTGGAGGCTATATACAGGGGTACCAGTACAGAGTCAATGTGGAGGCTATATACAGGGGTACCAGTACAGAGTCAACGTGGAGGCTATATACAGGGGTACCAGTACAGAGTCAATGTGGAGGCTATATACAGGGGGTACCGGTACAGAGTCAATGTGGAGGCTATATACAGGGGGTACCAGTACATAGTCAATGTGGAGGCTATATACAGGGGGTACCAGTACAGAGTCAATGTGGAGGTTATATACAGGAGGTACCAGTACAGAGTCAATGTGGAGGCTATATACAGGGGGTACCAGTACAGAGTCAATGTGGAGGCTATATACAGGGGGTACCAGTACAGAGTCAATGTGGAGGCTATATACAGGAGGTACCAGTACAGAGTCAATGTGGAGGCTATATACAGGGGGTACCAGTACAGAGTCAATGTGGAGGCTATATACAGGAGGTACCAGTACAGAGTCAATGTGGAGGCTATATACAGGGGGTACCAGTACAGAGACAATGTACTGAGGTACAGATCAGGAGCAGGTGTTGAAATAAAATACATACAGCTTTATACAGTTTGATTTAATGAGGCTTAATGACCAAAAGCA
>NW_026281594.1:0-3731 GCF_023373465.1 Oncorhynchus keta
TCTAAATGCGTTAACTTGATTCTACAACTGCACCTTTTGATGATTCAGTTCATGGCAGTCAGAGTTATTAGCCTGGTCCCAGATCTGTTCATGACATATTGTCACACCAAACAGAGAGACAGCACAAACAGAAATAGGACCAGGCTACAGATTTATTCCAGTCAGCTTGAAATAGCACTAAACAATTAACATAGGACCTACATTCTGAGTTTCTGATTTTCACTGAATTAAGTTGGAATGTGATTACCTGCTGTAATAGGTTCATCTGGATAAACCCAGAGTGAGATCATTACCTATCGCATCTCCCTGACGTTTCTCTTGCTGGTCTCCGCCTGTAATCATCTCAGCATCTCTATTGGTCCTTTGAAGATGAGATTGGCTGACAGGCAGTCTTTCACAGGTTCCTATTGGCCGGTTGAACTGTGGTTTGACCACCCAGTGGTGGGACTGTGGCATAGTAGACAGAGCCAGATCTCATCACTGCTCTTGCTGTTCACCTTATTTGATGTCATCCACCATGGAGTACCGGGCAAAGCCTGGAGGGGGAGTCAACAACAAACTTTATAACAATGTACGGACATATGTGGTGCACGGTATATACACACAAACATTACATTACATTACATTTAAGTCATTTAGCAGACGCTCTTATCCAGAGCGACTTACAAATTGGTGCATTCACCTTATGCCATCCAGTGGAACAGCCACTTTACAATAGTGCATCTAAATATTTTAAGGGGGTGAGAAGGATTACTTTATCCTATCTAGGTATTCCTTAAAGAGGTGGGGTTTCAGGTGTCTCCGGAAGGTGGTGATTGACTCCGCTGTCCTGGCGTCGTGAGGGAGTTTGTTCCACCATTGGGGAGCCAGAGCAGCGAACAGTTTTGACTGGGCTGAGCGGGAACTGTACTTCCTCAGTGGTAGGGAGGCGAGCAGGCCAGAGGTGGATGAACGCAGTGCCCTTGTTTGGGTGTAGGGCCTGATCAGAGCCTGGAGGTACTGAGGTGCCGTTCCCCTCACAGCTCCGTAGGCAAGCACCATGGTCTTGTAGCGGATGCGAGCTTCAACTGGAAGCCAGTGGAGAGAGCGGAGGAGCGGGGTGACGTGAGAGAACTTGGGAAGGTTGAACACCAGACGGGCTGCGGCGTTCTGGATGAGTTGTAGGGGTTTAATGGCACAGGCAGGGAGCCCAGCCAACAGCGAGTTGCAGTAATCCAGACGATTAGACAAACAATAGTTACACACACACACACACACACACACACACACACACACACACACACACACACTTTGTAACAGCCTGAAAATATGTAACATTACATTAGTGTGGAGTGGGCCAACTCATTTCCATTCAACAGGTAAGCTAACCCTAAACTTCTGAACCCCGTCTTACCCCTCGCAGCATAGGCAGCAGACAGATCCTCCTCTTCCTCGCTCATCTTCTCCCCAAGGTGGTGTTTGGCGGCCTCTCGTGCTACAGAGTGATGAGGAAGTAGAATAACAGATGGGACGGAGTCATGGAGAAGACCACCGGGACAGGTGCCAATGCCCAGGGCACCAACATGGCCACTCTGTTTGTTGTTTTGGAATTGCTTTGCACCAATTGATGAGACTTTTACCTCGGTTCTAATGAGGTATCTGTCTCTCAGCAGTAGTGTCTTACCTTTACGCAGGGTGCTGAGGTCCTGGAGTTGCATGTTGAAGGTAGAGACATGTTCTCTGGGTAGGTATATCTTGTCTACCTTCATAGTAGGTGAATCGACACTGACACAAGAATCATGATTGTATTCATTAGTGCACACTGTTTGCAAACCAGCAATGAAAATCAGTCTCTTCTTGGATAAGTTCAGGTATGTCCTCCCATTTTGGCATGTGTGCTTCCGTTTGTTTCTAGTGAATACATATACATACATGTAAAGTATATTATTATACAGACACTTGCCTTATATACTGTACTGTAAATACAAACAGAGGAGCATGCGCATGCATAAATATATACCATTGAATACAATACGCAGGTATTACATTTTACCAGACGCTCTTATCCAGAGCAACTTACAGTAGTGGTGAATGCAGACATTTTCATACTCCCTCCCACTTTACCTTTTTCATATTCAAAGAAAGACACATTTTTAAACCCACACCTACGCTGACAACTGAAACAAACAACAGATAAACTAGCCAAATAATGTACGTTACCATTTTTTCACCATTATAATCTCGACTGGCTCATCTGAAAAGGGACAGGCACAGACATTTTTCAGAGACTTAAAGTACCTCATTCATTGAATCATGAAAATACAACAGTTCCTCCCACCCTCCTTGCTCCCTGTCTCATCATGACGGTCTTGCCCTTGTGCAGAAGGCAGAGGATGAGAAGGGTAATAAGCCCACTGCCCCTGTCAGATGCCCAGCACCGGCACCTCCACTCTGGACTGGAGGAACACTGGAAATACAGATACAGGACTGTAGTAGAAAAGGGGTCTTTTCACACTGTTGAGTGGAACCAAGCTGGGCCAAACCAAGCTATGCTCAGGTGGCCTGGTTACGCGTCCACCCTTTGCAAGACAGTCTGGTTCAGTACCATAGTGAGTGTTAGAGCCGATTTGGACATATTTGTATAAAAGACCGAACATATGGAGCTCCATGTATATTTGTGTAAATGTATTAAATATTAATGTAAATGATGAAATATTAGGTACGTACCTTTATGATTTATATTTACCCGATTGAGATATATTAATTTGTTGTTAGTGTAACTCGGCCATTTGGCCCCCCCTCTTGCCTATTCATTGTATTGTGGTAAGTGTGTTAGGATAAAGGCAGGAAGTTGGGCCTTCGGGAGAGGGAGTCCTTGCAAGATGCGGGAGCGGTATAGTTTTTTGACCATACAGACATACCATAATATGTATTTTCCATATCAAGTATTTTGTGCTTTAAGTTGATTGGAGAATCATTTATTTGTTAGATATAAGAAGAATAAACATTTTTGTTGCACCATATCCCTGGATGTCATGGAATGTTTGGCCGTTTGGAAACTTTGAGTGTGGACTGTATGCGTACCAAACAACCCCGCTTCAGGCTTGGGCAGTGGCTATGGTAAAGACGAAAGGAAGCCACTACAGTCAAGTCAAAAAACTCCGCGAAGGATTACATACATTAAGGGAAGAATTCGGCAGTACCTGTATGGTTAGTGAGAAAGTCCATATTGCAAATGTACGGTCCCTTACTAGACGTCCGAAATTGTTTGTAAAATTCGCGGACGGCGTCGGGCCGAGCGGCAGGGCCGGACCTACCAGGAAGTCATCAAATGAACGTTGTCGGACATTCGGTTTCCGTTTTAAAAAAATAATAAGATTTATGTCATTTTTCCCATGTCCCGGAAATTCCCACAAGAGGGCATAAGCAATCATATGGCTATTGCTACAAAACATCACGATTCACGACGGGGCCTTATCTCGAAAACTGAAAATATTTAGAAGCCGAAACTCGGTGAGCGTAGGGGCGGCATAATGGGCAGTTGGCCCCGAACAAGATGGCGTCTAGGCCTCAACGGTTTTTGAGTTATGGCCATTTATCTGGGATTAAAGGTCCAAAATGAAAATAGAGAAATTATTTTTCCACTTCACGTCAAAGTCAAGGAGCCTCCGGTGTCAATAAAAAAGAACCAGCCATTTATCTATCGTCATTTAAGAGAAATCGTACAACGACACCTTGGTGATGTTCACGGA
>NW_026281595.1:0-2680 GCF_023373465.1 Oncorhynchus keta
TCAACTGAGACTGCTCTTCTCTGTATCACGGAGGCGCTCCGCACTGCTAAAGCTAACTCTCTCTCCTCTGCTCTCATCCTTCTAGACCTATCGGCTGCCTTCGACACTGTGAACCATCAGATCCTCCTCTTCCACCCTCTCCGAGTTGGGCATCTCGGCGCGCCCACGCTTGATTGCGTCCTACCTGACAGGTCGTCTCCACCAGGTGGCGTGGCGAGAATCTGTCCTCACCACGCTCTCACCACTGGTGTCCCCAGGGCTCTGTTCTAGGCCCTTTATTCTCGCTATACACCAAGTCACTTGGCTCTGTCATAACCTCACATGGTCTCTCCTACGTCATTGCTATGCAGATTTTACTACAATTAATCTTCTCCTTTCCCTTCTGATGACCAGGTGGCTTAACCGCATCTCTGCATGTCTGGCAGACATATCAGTGTGTGGATGACGGATCACCACCTCAAGCTGAACCCTCAGCAAGACGGAGCCTCTTCCTCCCCGGGAAGGACTGCCCGTCCATGATCTCGCCATCACGGTTGACAACTCCATTGTGTCCTCCTCCCCAGAGCGCTAAGAACTGGCATGATCCTGACAAACACCCTGACGTTTCTCAACCAACATCAGCGTGTCCGCTCCTGTAGGTTCATGCTCCACAACATCCGCAGAGCAATACCCTGCCTTCACACAGGAAGCGGCGCAGGTCCTAATCCAGGCACTTGCTCATTCCTCCGCTTGATTACTTCAACCGCTGTTGGCTGGGCTCCTGCCTGTGCCATTAAAACCTCTACAACTCATCCAGAACGCTCGCAGCCCGTCTGGTGTTCAACCTTCCCAAGTTCTTCTCACGTCACCCCGCTCCGCTCTCTCCACTGGCTTCCAGCTGAAGCTCGCATCCGCTACAAGACCATGGTGCTCGCCACGGAGCTGTGAGGGGAACGGCACCTCAGTACCTCCAGGCTCTGATCAGGCCCTACACCCAAACAAGGGCACTGCGTTCATCCACCTCTGGCCTGCCCGCCTCCCTACCACTGAGGGCAGTTCCCGCCTCAGCCCAGTCAAAACTGTTCGCTGCTCTGGCCCCCAATGGTGGAACAAACTCCCTCACGACGCCAGGACTGCGGAGTCAATCACCACCTTCCGGAGACACCTGAAACCCCACCTCTTCAAGGAATACCTAGGATAGGGTAAGTAGGGTAGGTAATCCTCCCCCCCCAACAAGATTTAGATGCAAGTGGCTGTTCCACTGGTTGTCATAAGGTGTATGCACTAATTTGTAAGTCGCTTCTGATAAGAGCGTCTTGCTAAAGATCAAATGTAATGTAAATGTAATTGTTAGTTATCTGCACAAACCTAGCTCCTACTATGAGTCGCCCATACGTCGTCTGCCTTAGATCATGTATTTAATAGTCCAATTCAAACAATCACAGAAGTGCACACACAACAAACAAAAGTAAATATGGTTACAAGAAAATGATAGGGGAATGTGCCCTATTGGGCTAAACTGGCATGGTGGCTTGTTGTACAAAAGGGGACTGGGGTTCAGCTGAGAAGTCACTACAGAGTTGATAATTATAACAATAGAAATGCTAATCCTTTGCACATGAACGCTCACTCATTCGGGAACAATTGCAATCAATAGATATATTTACACTCAGTGTGTCGTCGGGGTCTCTGTTGAAAAGTTTGTTTCTGTTGGAGAGTGTCCGTCCTCTCGCTCTTCTGTCGTGGTTAGAATGGATAGTTCAGAGTGACATTCATTCATTGTCGTTATAGAATAGATGCTTCGCGGTTGACGGTCTTCGCGTTCAATGATACTGAATTCCTAGCTGCAGACTAGTAATTAATATCAAAGACTTGTTCTTATTCTGTCGGTATCGATAGTCTAAGAGTTTAACCATGTGGTATGGTTAAAAGATTCAGCCATCTACTCAAACCTTGGCCCTCTCGTTATTGAGGTAAGCTGGTCTGCAACCTTTGTCCTCTCGTAATTAAGGGAAACATGGTCTATTGAGAAATTCTCAAAGTGGGGGTTGTATTCGGGAGTTGCAGAAAAGGGCCTGTCCCAGGATGCCCGACCCTAACTCATGGGCGGTCCTCTGATTTAGTTAAACTCAAAAGGGAATTTGAGTTTCCTTCATTAAACAGTCCAAAATCACATTACACAATTTTACAAACAGTATCATCCTCACTCATTCATCTTATACAACAATTAGATGTAAACCTCATATCTGAGGCTATTATATAAACAGCGTTATGGTAATGTGGTCGTATTGTCTCCCATGAGTTTCACCAAATTGTACCAAACGGACCAGTTTGTAGCTGGATTCTTCACCGATCTTTTATACCTTCTCCAGAACATAAATGTTGTTCGACCTCAAGTTCTGTGAGGCAGAAGAAATTCCTTTGTCTCTGAAAATTCACTCTCATACTGTGGCCATGAGGAGATCATCTCCTCCAGGAATTTACGACCTCTCTCTGACCACAGCAGCCTGGGTGTAGGATACAGGGAGAGGGGGATGGGGCTTGCTGTACCCAAAGAGGGCAAGGTCATGACAAAAGCCTCTCCTGAAAAAGCCAAACCTTGACCCAGAACATATAAAAACGATCAGCCTATCTCGAAACTTCTATTCCTGTCAAAAAGATTTAGAAAAGCTGTAGCACAGCACCTCGCTGCCTTCCTGAT
>NW_026281596.1:0-29582 GCF_023373465.1 Oncorhynchus keta
GATTACAACCTGGAGTCTTCTTGGGTATGACGCTACAAGCTTGGCGCACCTGTATTTGGGGAGTTTCTCCCATTCTTCTCTGCAGATCATCTCAAGCTTTGTCAGGTTGGATGGGGAGCGTCGCTGGTCTATCCAGAGATGTTCGATCAGGTTCAAGTCCCGGGCTCTGGCTGTGCCGCTCAAGGACATTGAGACTTGTCCCGAAGCCACTCCTGCGTTGTCTTGGTCTTGTGCTTAGGGTCGTTGTCCTGTTGGAAGGTATACCTTCACCCCAGTCTGAGGTCCTGAGTGCTCTGGAGCAGGTTTTCATCATGGATCTCTCTGTACTTTGCTCCATTCATTTCTCACTCAAGCCTGACTAGTCACCCATTCCCTCCCGCTAAAAACATCCCACAACATGATGCTGCCACCACCATGCTTTACCGTAGGGATGGTGCCAGGTTTCCTCCAGACATGACACTTGGCATTCAGGCCAAAGAGTTCAATCTTGATTTCATCAGATCAGAGAATCTTGATTCTCATGGTCTGAGAGTCTTTAGTTGCCTTTTGGCAAACTCCAAGCAGACTGTCATGTTCCTTTTACTGAGGAGTGGCATCCGTCTGGCCACTATACCATATAGGCCTGATTGGTGGAGTGCTGCAGAGATGGTTGTCCTTCTAGAAGTTATTCCCATCTCCACAGAGGAACTCTGGAGCTCTGTCAGAGTGACCATCAGGTTTTTGGTCACTCTGTTCTTGGGGACCTTCAGTGCTGCAGAAATGTTTTGGTACCCTTCCCCAGATCTGTGCCTCGACACAATCCTGTCTCAGAGTTCTACCGACAATTCCTTCGACATCATGGCTTGGTTTTTGCTCTGATATGCACTGTCAACTGTGGGACCTTATATAGACAGGTGTGTGCCTTTCCAAATCATGTCAAATCAATTGAATTTACCACAGGTGGACTCCAAGTTGTAGAAACATCTCAAGGATGATCAATGGAAACAGGATGCACCTGAGCTTAATATCAAGTCTCATAGCAAAGGGTCGGAATACTGTAAATAAGGTATACATTTTTTTTTGTTTTTAATAGATTTGCAAACATTTTTAAAAAAAAATGTTTTCACTTCATCATTATGTGGTATTGTGTGTAGATTGATGAGGGGGGAAAAACGATGTAATCCATTTTAGAATAAGGCTGTAACGTAAACAAAAAGTGGAGAAAGTATTGGGGTCGTAATTCTTTCTGAATGCACTGTATACTCTAACAGATAAATCATGATGACATTATTTGGCCCTAAAACCAGAGATCATTTAAGTTTTGTTAGTAGATATTAACAGATGTTATAAAGTTAATAGCAACCACACACTCACGAAAAACGCGCACGCACACACACATGACCACACACATGACCATTTTAGGCAGACACCCAAGCTCATCCTCCCTAACAACATCTATGACGTACTGTATGTAGCCTACTGTAGAGAATACTAGAATCCCTCATAGGTCACCATACATGCTATAGTTAGATAGCTGCCCACATGGTGGGGGCAGGAATATGTTCTGTTAAATAACTCTCCACTGTCAATCTAAAGCTTAGAGCAAGTAGATTCAGTAGTTGACTTGACAGAGCCAATGCCCTGTTAATAACTTCTGCTTTACACACACACACACACACACACACACACACACACACACACACACACACACACACACACACACACACACACACACACACACACACCGCTCAGTGAAATCATTACACCCATGATTGATCATAACTCACAGAGCGCTGTATCTCATTAGTGGAAACCAAGAATGTTCTCAGGACAGGTCTGCCGGTTTTGCCTAGCAGAAGTGACTTTGGTAGCAGGTTTGGAGAACTCAGATAATTAACTTTACAGGTTAGGAGAACTCAGATAATTAACTTGGCAGGTTAGGAAAATAAATGCATGACTCAACCGCAGGGGCCAGGGAATGACTCAACCGCAGGGGCCAGGGTATGACTCAACCGCAGGGGCCAGGGTATGACTCAACCGCAGGGGCCAGGGTATGACTCAACCGCAGGGGCCAGGGTATGACTCAACCGCAGGGGCCAGGGTATGACTCAACCGCAGGGGCCAGGGTATGACTCAACCGCAGGGGGCCAGGGTATGACTCAAGCAGTCAGTGTATGACTCAACCACAGGGGCCAGAATATGACTCAACCACAGGAGCCAGGGTATGACTCAACCGCAGGGCCAGGATATGACTCAACCGCAGGGCCAGGGCATGACTCAACCGCAGGGGCCAGGGTATGACTCAACCGCAGGGGCAGGGTATGACTCAGCCGCAGGGGCCAGGTATGACTCAACCGCAGGGGCCAGGGTATGACTCAACCGCAGGGCCAGGGTATGGCGCTCAACCGCAGGGGCCAGGGTATGACTCAACCACAGGGGCCAGGGTATGACTCAACCGCAGGGGCCAGGGTATGACTCAACCGCAGGGGCCAGGGTATGACTCAACCGCAGGGGCCAGGGAATGACTCAACCGCAGGGGCCAGGGAATGACTCAACCGCAGGAGCCAGGGTATGACTCAACCGCAGGGGCCAGGGTATGACTCAACCACAGGGGCCAGAATATGACTCAACCACAGGGGCCAGTATATGACTCAACCACAGGGGCCAGAATATGACTCAACCACAGGGGTCAGGGTATGACTCAACCACAGGGGTCAAGGGTATGACTTAACCACAGGGGCCAGGGTATGACTCAACCACAGGGGCCAGGGTATGACTCAACCACAGGGGCCAGAATATGACTCAACCACAGGGGGTATGACTCAGCCACAGGGGCCAGAATATGACTCAACCAGGGGCCAGAATATGACTCAACCACAGGGGCCAGGGTATGACTCAACCACAGGGGCCAGGGTATGACTCAACCACAGGGGCCAGGTCTAAAAAAAAACATTTTAGTTATCAACCAAACAAAACTCCTTTGTGTAATACCTTTAGCTGCATGGACATACTGTATAACCATTTGGGTTGTGATCCCATGGCAACAAGCCTTCTAGTAAAATATAATAATATTTGTGATTATCCTATTCGGCCCGGCCCGCCCGGCTCTATAACTAACCTTAACAGACAACTAAAATGATTGCTCTTATAATCAACCTCAGTCTATGTTAACTGGATAAGGAGCCACTAGAAAATGTCAAATGATGCCTTATTGTATCCCTGCAATTAAACAAATCATGCAAATCAGTTTGTACTTCAAATGCCACTCTGCCCCAGCGACCAAATCAGAATGCTTTTCTGAAAAACAAGGGACAAGACAAAGATAGAGAATATTCACACACCGTAGTTGATTGGTGGAGATGGGGAGTTACAGTAGTAGATTGGTGGAGATGGGGAGTTACAGTAGTTGATTGGTGGAGATGGGGAGTTACAGTAGTTGATTGGTGGAGATGGGGAGTTACAGTAGTTGATTGGTGGAGATGGGAGTTACAGTAGTTGATTGGTGGAGATGGGGAGTTACAGTAGTTGATTGGTGGAGATGGGGAGTTACAGTAGTAGATTGGTGGAGATGGGGAGTTACAGTAGTAGATTGGTGGAGATGGGGAGTTACAGTAGTTGATTGGTGGAGATGGGGAGTTACAGTAGTTGATTGGTGGAGATGGGGAGTTACAGTCGTTGATTGGTGGAGATGGGGAGTTACAGTAGTTGATTGGTGGAGATGGGGAGTTACAGTAGTAGATTGGTGGAGATGGGGAGTTACAGTAGTTGATTGGTAGAGATGGGGAGTTACAGTAGTTGATTGGTGGAGATGGGGAGTTACAGTAGTTGATTGGTGGAGATGGGAGTTACAGTAGTTGATTGGTGGAGATGGGGAGTTACAGTAGTTGATTGGTGGAGATGGGGAGTTACAGTAGTAGATTGGTGGAGATGGGGAGTTACAGTAGTTGATTGGTAGAGATGGGGAGTTACAGTAGTTGATTGGTGGAGATGGGGAGTTACAGTAGTTGACTGGTAGAGATGGGGAGTTACATTAGTTGATTGGTGGAGATGGGAGTTACAGTAGTTGATTGGTGGAGATGGGGAGTTACAGTAGTTGATTGGTGGAGATGGGGAGTTACAGTAGTTGACTGGTAGAGATGGGGAGTTACAGTAGTTGATTGGTGGAGATGGGGAGTTACAGTAGTTGATTGGTGGAGATGGGGAGTTACAGTAGTTGATTGGTGGAGATGGGGAGTTACAGTAGTTGATTGGTGGAGATGGGGAGTTACAGTAGTTGACTGGTAGAGATGGGGAGTTACAGTAGTTGATTGGTGGAGATGGGGAGTTACAGTAGTTGATTGGTGGAGATGGGGAGTTACAGTAGTTGATTGGTGGAGATGGGGAGTTACAGTAGTTGATTGGTGGAGATGGGGAGTTACAGTAGTTGATTGGTGGAGATGGGGAGTTACAGTAGTTGATTGGTGGAGATGGGGAGTTACAGTAGTTGATTGGTGGAGATGGGGAGTTACAGTAGTTGATTGGTGGAGATGGGGAGTTACAGTAGTTGATTGGTGGAGATGGGGAGTTACAGTAGTTGATTGGTGGAGATGGGGAGTTACAGTAGTTGATTGGTGGAGATGGGGAGTTACAGTAGTTGATTGGAGATAGGTAATTACAGTACTTGATTGGTAGAGGTTATAGTCCCACAAAACATGAGCCTGTCCATCTGTACTAATTCCATCATTAGGAAATTCCATTGAACACTGGGCCAGTATGTGGTGTTCGGAACCTCTGGCTTGGCCCCACCTGACTCTGAGTTCTATACTACTGTCAGTTGGCTGTACCAGTTCTATACTACTGTCAGATGCTGTACCAGTGCTATACTACTGTCAGATGGCTGTACCAGTGCTATACTACTGTCAGATGGCTGTACCAGTGCTATACTACTGTCAGATGGCTGTACCAGTGCTATACTACTGTCAGATGGCTGTACCAGTTCTATACTACTGTCAGTTGGCTGTACCAGTTCTATACTACTGTCAGATGGCTGTACCAGTGCTATACTACTGTCAGTTGGCTGTACCAGTGCTATACTACTGTCAGTTGGCTGTACCAGTTCTATACTACTGTCAGTTGGCTGTACCAGTTCTATACTACTGGTAATTGGCTGTACCAGTTCTATACTACTGTCAGTTGGCTGTACCAGTTCTATACTACTGTCAGTTGGCTGTACCAGTTCTATACTACTGGCAGTTGGCTGTACCAGTTCTATACTACTGGCAGTTGGCTGTACCAGTGCTATACTACTGGCAGTTGGCTGTACCAGTTCTATACTACTGTCAGTTGGCTGTACCAGTGCTATACTACTGGCAGTTGGCTGTACCAGTTCTATACTACTGGCAGTTGGCTGTACCAGTTCTATACTACTGGCAGTTGGCTGTACCAGTGCTATTCTACTGGCAGTTGGCTGTACCAGTTCTATACTACTGGCAGTTGGCTGTACCAGTGCTATTCTACTGGCAGTTGGCTGTACCAGTTCTATACTACTGGCAGTTGGCTGTACCAGTTCTATACTACTGGCAGTTGGCTGTACCAGTGCTATTCTACTGGCAGTTGGCTGTACCAGTTCTATACTACTGGCAGTTGGCTGTACCAGTGCTATTCTACTGGCAGTTGGCTGTACCAGTTCTATACTACTGGCAGTTGGCTGCCCCAACTGACTCTGAGTGCTATTCTACTGGCAGTTGGCTGTACCAGTTCTATTCTACTGGCAGTTGGCTGTACCAGTGCTATACTACTGGCAGTTGGTTGTACCAGTTCTATACTACTGGCAGTTGGCTGTACCAGTTCTATACTACTGGCAGCTGGCTGTACCAGTTCTATACTACTGGCAGTTGGCTGTACCAGTTCTATACTACTGGCAGTTGGCTGTACCAGTGCTATACTACTGGCAGTTGGCTGTACCAGTGCTATTCTACTGGCAGTTGGCTGTACCAGTGCTATACTACTGGCAGTTGGCTGTACCAGTGCTATTCTACTGGCAGTTGGCTGTACCAGTTCTATACTACTGTCAGCTGGCTGTACCAGTTCTATTCTACCCGGTAGTGGCTGTACCAGTTCTATACTACTGGTAGTGGCTATCCCAGTGCTATAATACTGTCAACCGGGCTGCCCCAGCTCTGAGTGCTTTTCCTATTAGATTTATCTGGTAGCAAATGGGCCAGTGACAGATGCACAGTGAGAGAGAGAGTGAGAGAGCGAGAGAGAGAGAGAGAGAGAGAGAGAGAGAGAAAAAGACAGACAGAGACACAGAGAGACACAGAGAGAAAGAGAGAGAAAGAGATACAGAGAGACAGAGAAAGAGAGAGAAAGAGAGAGAAAGAGAGACAGAGAGACAGAGAGACAGAGAGACAGACAGAGAGAGAGAGACAGAGACAGAGACAGAGACAGAGAGAGAGCTAGAGAGCTAGAGAGAGAGAGAGAGAGAGGAGAGAGAGAGAGAGCTAGAGACAGAGAGAGAGAGAGCTAGAGAGAGACAGAGAGAGAGCTAGAGAGAGAGAGAGAGAGGTGAGAGTGAAGGAGGGGAGAGAGAAGAGAGAAAGAGAGAGAGACAGAGAGAGAGGGGTGTGGTGAGAGTGAAGTGGGGAGAGAGAGAGAGAGAGAGAGAGAGAGAGAGAGAGAGAGAGAGAGAGAGAGAGAGAGAGAGAGAGAGAGAGAGAGATTCGGCTGAAGCAGAGCACTGGGCTGGATTCCCACCATATCACTTTCTTCTGGTTCACTGGGTTCAGGCCTCAGTTCAAATAGAGTTAAAAGCTCTCTTGTTCTCTATGGGTACACATGTCCATATTATGACAAACCTACTGAGACTAAGGTTATCTTCGACACCATAATGGCAGGTTATAGAATAGAGTTCATGTAAATCAATAGACGGAAGGGTTCTGGAGACCTGGTAAAGAAAGTCACATCACACTGGTCTACTTTGGTCGTATAATATTTATCCCAAGATGGAGGACAGAGTAATGCCTGGGAGGGAGGGTGATTGAAGCCAGGCCTGTGCTTGGACGCTTCTGGGGAGGATTTTCCAGCGCGAGCAACTTGGGCGCCTGGGATCCTGTGTATTTTCCACCCTGAGCGCCGCTTGGCAGAAGCTTGAATAATAAAGTCATTTTAGTGAGCGAGCTGCTTGCCTGGAGTTCCCTAGCTGTGTGGAACCTCTGTCTCCTGACACCTGCCCCCATCCGACCGGCATTCCTCGTCCCCTGCTGGTCTAACAGGACCTCCTCATCACCCTGCTGGTCTAAAAGGACCTCCTCATCACCCTGCTGGTTTAACAGGACCTCCTCATCACCCTGCTGGGTTAACAGGACCTCCTCGTCCCCTGCTGGTTTAACAGGACCTGCTCATCACCCTGCTGGTCTAAAAGGACCTCCTCATCACCCTGCTGGTTTAACAGGACCTCATCATCACCCTGCTGATCTAACAGGACCTCCTCATCACCCTGCTGGTTTAACAGGACCTCCTCATCACCCTGCTGGTTTAACAGGACCTCCTCATCACCCTGCTGGGTTAACAGGACCTCCTCGTCCCCTGCTGGTTTAACAGGACCTGCTCATCACCCTGCTGGTCTAAAAGGACCTCCTCATCACCCTGCTGGTTTAACAGGACCTCATCATCACCCTGCTGATCTAACAGGACCTCCTCATCACCCTGCTGGTCTAACAGGACCTCCTCATCACCCTGCTGGTTTAACAGGACCTCCTCATCACCCTGCTGGTTGAACAGGACCTCCTCATCACCCTGCTGGTTGAACAGGACCTCCTCATCACCCTGGCCTCCTCATCACCCTGGCCTCCTCATCATCCTGCTGGGTTATCAGGACCTCCTCATCACCCTGGCCTCCTCATCACCCTGCTGGTTTAACAGGACCTCCTCATCACCCTGGCCTCCTCATCATCCTGCTGGGTTATCAGGACCTCCTCATCACCCTGGCCTCCCTCATCACCCTGCCGGTCTAACAGGACCTCCTCATCACCCTGCTGGCCTAACAGGACCTCCTCATCACCCTGCTGGTTTAACAGGACCTCCTCATCACCCTGCTGGTTTAACAGGACCTCCTCATCACCCTGGCCTCCTCATCACCCTGCTGGTTTAACAGGACCTCCTCATCACCCTGGCCTCCTCATCACCCTGGACTCCTCATCACCCTGCTGGTTTAACAGGACCTCCTCATCACCCTGCCGGTCTAACAGGACCTCCTCATCACCCTGCTGGCCTAACAGGACCTCCTCATCACCCTGCTGGTTTAACAGGACCTCTCATCACCCTGCTGGGTTAACAGGGCCTCCTCCTCATCACCCTGCTGGGTTAACAGGGCCTCCTCATCACCCTGCTGGGTTAACAGGACCTCCTCATCACCCTGCTGGTCTAACAGGACCTCCTCATCACCCTGGCCTCATCATCACCCTGCTGGGTTAACAGGGCCTCCTCATCACCCTGCTGGGTTAACAGGGCCTCCCTCGTCACCCTGGCCTCCTCATCACCCTGCTGGGTTAACAGGGCCTCCTCGTCACCCTGGCCTCCTCATCACCCTGCTGGGTTAACAGGGCCTCCTCATCACCCTGCTGGTCTAACAGGACCTCCTCATCACCCTGGCGTCCTCATCACCCTGCTGGGTTAACAGTACCTCCTCATCACCCTGCTGGGTTAACAGGACCTCCCTCATCACCCTGCTGGTTTAACAGGACCTCCTCATCACCCTGGCCTCCTCATCACCCTGCTGGGTTACAAAGACCTCCTCATCACAACACACACAGCCAGCCACCCCTCTCCCCCTCACAACACAGCCAGCCACCCTCACAACACAGCCAGCCACCCCTCACAACACACACAGCCAGCCACCCTCAAAACACACAACCAGCCACCCTCTCAACACAGCCAGCCACCCCTCTCCCCTCACAACACAGCCAGCCACCCCTCACAACACACACAGCCAGCCACCCCTCAAAACACACACAACCAGCCACCCCTCTCAACACAGCCAGCCACCCCTCTCCCCCTCAACAACACAGCCAGACACCCTCTCAACACAGCCAGCCACCCTCTCCCCTCACAACACAGCCAGCCACCCCTCTCCCCCTCACAACACAGCCAGCCACCCCTCTCAACACAGCCAGCCACCCCTCTCCTCCTCACAACACAGCCAGCCACCCCTCTCCTCACAACACAGCCAGCCACCCTCTCCCCCTCACAACACAGCCAGCCACCCTCTCCCCTCTCAACACAGCCACCCCCTCCCCTCACAACACAGCCAGCCACCCCTCTCCCCTCACAACACAGCCAGCCACCCTCTCCCCCTCATAACACAGCCAGCCACCCCTCTCCCCCTCACAACACAGCCAGCCACCCCTCTCCTCCTCACAACACAGCCAGCCACCCTCTCAACACAGCCAGCCACCCCTCTCCCCTCACAACACAAACAGCCAACCCTCTCCCCTCACAACACAGCCAGCCATCCCTCTCCCCCTCACAACACACAGCCAGCCACCTCTCCCCCTCACAACACAGCCAGCCACCCCTCTCCCCCTCACAACACAGCCAGCCACCCTCTCAACACAGCCAGCCACCCTCTCCCCTCACAACACAGCCAGCCACCTCTCCCCTCACAACACAGCCAGCCACCCCCTCCCCCTCTCAACACAGCCAGCCACCCCTCTCAACACAGCCAGCCACCCCTCTCCCCCTCACAACACAGCCAGCCACCCCTCTCCCCTCACAACACAGCCAGCCACCCTCTCCCCATAAAAACACAGCCAGCCACCCCTCACAACACACACAGCCACCCTCGCCACACAACCGTCCGTAACTTTAAAGATACACCTATGGAGGGGTCAGACTACTTTAAAAGGCAGGGAGGGTCACCATGGACAGAGTAAGCCTGGTCAACATCAACATCATGTTTGAAGCTCATGTACAAAACCTAAAGTAAAACACGCAAAATGAGTAAGAATAGAAATAGCATAAATAGAACAAATCTACCACTTTTTAAAACTTGCTTTAAAAAGGACAATGACAAATCTATAGCACACAATTTCTTTGTGAATTTGGTTGGGTCGCCCAAAAAGTTGAATACTGCAGCTAGTTTAGCCTAGTCAAAACACCCGGCTCAAACAGAAAGGGATGCTATGTTAGCTAGCTGACTATAGCTATCCAACAGAGAGGGATGCTATGTTAGCTAGCTGGCTATGGCTATTCAATAGAAAGGGATGCTATGTTAGCTAGCTGGCTATAACAGAGGAATGCTATGTTAGCTAGCTGGCTATAACAGAGGGATGCTATGTTAGCTAGCTGGCTATAACAGAGGGATGCTATGTTAGCGCGCTGGCTATAACAGAGGGATGCTATGTTAGCTAGCTGGCTATAACAGAGGGATGCTATGTTAGCTAGCTGGCTATAACAGAGGGATGCTATGTTAGCTAGCTGACTATAACAGAGGGATGCTATGTTAGCTAGCTGACTATAGCTATCCAAAACTGGAACTCTTCCAAGTAACAAAATAAAGCTTTTGGTTTTATTCATTTATTGCAACCAGGGCCTGCATGTGTTAGTGCTAAATTGCTTTCTGTACACTGTAATGCTGTGATTGTAGCGGGTTTAGCAACACGTTAGTTCTAGTAGCTATGTTGACTATGACATTAGCTAATATCGTGACAAAGATGTAGGCTGTGTGTCGCGGTTGGCGGTTAGCGGTTATGGAATGAAGGTTTGGCTTGGAAACGTTTTTTTTTCACCTGATCACAGAATAGCGCTTAGATGCGAGAAGGAATTATACAACGAGCAAAGATCATGCTGTTTCTATGTGGCAGCTATGAACGGGAACAGTGGGGTTTTTTTTGGGGGTGATCAGGTCTATTCATTCTGCCGATTCTGTTAAAATATTTCTTAAAACGGAAGCAAACGGAACAAAAACCGAGGATAGACCTACCTACATTTGTCCAATAGAAACTCTCATTAGCAACTGTTTGGACACACTTGGTTAGCTAGATGCAGGCAAGAGTGTGCAAGGCGGTATTGAATGTGTCACTGTCTGTCGCCTTGATTACAAAAAATAATAATGTATCTCGACGTGTGTGCACCTACGTTGTAAACTTTCATTCATAGGCTAGGTTGTAGAAACATTCAGCCTGCTAGCTGCTACTTTTACAGGAATAAACATTTAATCTGTCAACCTGCTAGCTGCTACTTTTACAGGAATAAACATTTCATCTTTCAGCCTGCTAGCTGCTACTTTTACAGGAATAAACATTTAATCTTTCAGCCTGCTAGCTGCTACTTTTACAGGAATAAACATTTAATCTTTTCAACCTGCTAGCTGCTACTTTTACAGGAATAAACATTTAATCTTTCAACCTGCTAGCTGCTACTTTTTACAGGAATAAACATTTAATCTTTCAGCCTGCTAGCTGCTACTTTTACAGGAATAAACATTTAATCTTTCAGCCTGCTAGCTGCTACTTTTCTGTGATCGAGTTTGATTTGATCACGTGGCCCGCCGCGTCCCATGATGCAACAGGAAGGGAAATGGCTGGCCTGAAACCTGTCTGAAACCTGTATACTGTACCTGTATGCCAGGTAAAGTGTTATCATGTCGTAACTGAAACCTATCACTGTTACATTGAACTGGGTGAATGTAATATGAAAAGACGGCACCCTACACAGGGCAGTGTCCTCAATCACTGCCCTGGGGCATTGGGATATTGTTGAGACCAGAGGAAAGAGTGCCTCCTACTGGGCATCCAACACCACTTCCATGAATGACAATCATCCAATATAATGTCATAGAAATAAGGCCGCGCTCATAAATTTTAAACGGCACCGACCGCCACTGCCAGAAACAAAACATTGGAGAGAGTGTCTAGGAGAGGGTCAAAGGTTGTCATACTAAAAAAGAAGCTCACGGGGGGGACAGGACCAGGAAGGAAAATCATCAGAAATATAAAGGAATAATGATGTGATGACCAGTTAACAGGGTTTTCTTGGTTAGAAACACTTTACCTGGCATACAGGTACAGTATACAGGTTTCAGACAGGTTTCAGGCCAGCCATTTTCCTTCCTGTTGCATCATGGACGCGGCGGGCCACGTGATCAAATCAAACTCGATCACAGAAAAGTAGCAGCTAGCAGGCTGACAGATAAAATGTTTATTCCTGTAAAAGTAGCAGCTAGCAGGCTGAAAGATTAAATGTTTATTCCTGTAAAAGTAGCAGCTAGCAGGCTGAAAGATTAAATGTTTATTCCTGTAAAAGTAGCAGCTAGCAGGCTGGAAGATTAAATGTTTATTCCTGTAAAAGTAGCAGCTAGCAGGCTGAAAGATTAAATGTTTATTCCTGTAAAAGTAGCAGCTAGCAGGCTGAAAGATTAAATGTTTATTCCTGTAAAAAGTAGCAGCTAGCAGGCTGACAGATTAAATGTTTATTCCTGTAAAGTAGCAGCTAGCAGGCTGACAGATTAAATGTTTATTCCTGTAAAAGTAGCAGCTAGCAGGTTGAAAGATTAAATGTTTATTCCTGTAAAGTAGCAGCTACAGGCTGAAAAGATTAAATGTTTATTCCTGTAAAAGTAGCAGCTAGCAGGCTGAAAGATTAAATGTTTATTCCTGTAAAAGTAGCAGCTAGCAGGCTGACAGATTAAATGTTTATTCCTGTAAAAGTAGCAGCTAGCAGGCTGACAGATTAAATGTTTATTCACGTAAAAAAGTAGCAGCTAGCAGGCTGAAAGATTAAATGTTTATTCCTGTAAAAAGCAGCTAGCAGGCTGGGAGATTAAATGTTTATTCCTGTAAAAGTAGCAGCTAGCAGGCTGACAGATTAAATGTTTATTCCTGTAAAAGTAGCAGCTAGTAGGCTGAGAGATTAAATGTTTATTCCTGTAAAAGTAGCAGCTAGCAGGCTGAGAGATTAAATGTTTATTCCTGTAAAAGTAGCAGCTAGCAGGCTGACAGATTAAATGTTTATTCCTGTAAAAGTAGCAGCTAGCAGGCTGACAGATAAAATGTTTATTCCTGTAAAAGTAGCAGCTAGCAGGCTGACAGATTAAATGTTTATTCCTGTAAAAGTAGCAGCTAGCAGGCTGACAGATTAAATGTTTATTCTGTAAAAGTAGCAGCTAGCAGGCTGACAGATAAAATGTTTATTCCTGTAAAAGTAGCAGCTAGCAGGCTGACAGATTAAATATTCCTGTAAAAGTAGCAGCTAGCAGGCTGACAGATTAAATGTGCATTCCTGTAAAAGTAGCAGCTAGTAGGCTGACAGATTAAATGTGCATTCCTGTAAAAGTAGCAGCTAGCAGGCTGACAGATTAAATGTGCATTCCTGTAAAAGTAGCAGCTAGCAGGCTGACAGATTAAATGTGCATTCCTGTAAAAGTAGCAGCTAGTAGGCTGACAGATTAAATGTGCATTCCTGTAAAAGTAGCAGCTAGTAGGCTGAGAGATTAAATGTGCATTCCTGTAAAAGTAGCAGCTAGCAGGCTGACAGATAAAATGTTTATTCCTGTAAAAGTAGCAGCTAGCAGGCTGACAGATTAAATGTTTATTCCTGTAAGTAGCAGCTAGCAGGCTGACAGATTAAATGTTTATTCCTGTAAAAGTAGCAGCTAGCAGGCTGACCGAATGGAAATGTTTATTCCTGTAAAAGTAGCAGCTAGCAGGCTGACAGATTAAATGTTTATTCCTGTAAAAGTAGCAGCTAGCAGGCTGACAGATTAAATGTGCATTCCTGTAAAAGTAGCAGCTAGTAGGCTGACAGATTAAATGTGCATTCCTGTAAAAGTAGCAGCTAGCAGGCTGACAGATTAAATGTGCATTCCTGTAAAAGTAGCAGCTAGTAGGCTGACAGATTAAATGCATTCCTGTAAAAGTAGCAGCTAGCAGGCTGACAGATAAATGTTTATTCCTGTAAAAGTAGCAGCTAGCAGGCTGACAGATTAAATGTTTATTCCTGTAAAAGTAGCAGCTAGCAGGCTGACAGATTAAATGTTTATTCCTGTAAAAGTAGCAGCTAGCAGGCTGACAGATAAAATGTTTATTCCTGTAAAAGTAGCAGCTAGCAGGCTGACAGATTAAATGTTTATTCCTGTAAAAGTAGCAGCTAGCAGGCTGACAGATTAAATGTGCATTCCTGTAAAAGTAGCAGCTAGTAGGCTGACAGATTAAATGTGCATTCCTGTAAAAGTAGCAGCTAGCAGGCTGAGAGATTAAATGTTTATTCCTGTAAAAGTAGCAGCTAGCAGGCTGACAGATTAAATGTTTATTCCTGTAAAAGTAGCAGCTAGTAGGCTGAGAGATTAAATGTTTATTCCTGTAAAAGTAGCAGCTAGCAGGCTGAGAGATTAAATGTTTATTCCTGTAAAAGTAGCAGCTAGCAGGCTGACAGATTAAATGTTTATTCCTGTAAAAGTAGCAGCTAGCAGGCTGACAGATAAAATGTTTATTCCTGTAAAAGTAGCAGCTAGCAGGCTGACAGATTAAATGTTTATTCCTGTAAAAGTAGCAGCTAGCAGGCTGACAGATTAAATGTTTATTCCTGTAAAAGTAGCAGCTAGCAGGCTGACAGATAAAATGTTTATTCCTGTAAAAGTAGCAGCTAGCAGGCTGACAGATTAAATATTTATTCCTGTAAAAGTAGCAGCTAGCAGGCTGACAGATTAAATGTGCATTCCTGTAAAAGTAGCAGCTAGTAGGCTGACAGATTAAATGTGCATTCCTGTAAAAGTAGCAGCTAGCAGGCTGACAGATTAAATGTGCATTCCTGTAAAAGTAGCAGCTAGCAGGCTGACAGATTAAATGTGCATTCCTGTAAAAGTAGCAGCTAGTAGGCTGACAGATTAAATGTGCATTCCTGTAAAAGTAGCAGCTAGTAGGCTGAGAGATTAAATGTGCATTCCTGTAAAAGTAGCAGCTAGCAGGCTGACAGATAAAATGTTTATTCCTGTAAAAGTAGCAGCTAGCAGGCTGACAGATTAAATGTTTATTCCTGTAAAAGTAGCAGCTAGCAGGCTGACAGATTAAATGTTTATTCCTGTAAAAGTAGCAGCTAGCAGGCTGACAGATAAAATGTTTATTCCTGTAAAAGTAGCAGCTAGCAGGCTGACAGATTAAATGTTTATTCCTGTAAAAGTAGCAGCTAGCAGGCTGACAGATTAAATGTGCATTCCTGTAAAAGTAGCAGCTAGTAGGCTGACAGATTAAATGTGCATTCCTGTAAAAGTAGCAGCTAGCAGGCTGACAGATTAAATGTGCATTCCTGTAAAAGTAGCAGCTAGTAGGCTGACAGATTAAATGTGCATTCCTGTAAAAGTACCAGCTAGTAGGCTGAGAGATTAAATGTGCATTCCTGTAAAAGTAGCAGCTAGTAGGCTGACAGATTAAATGTGCATTCCTGTAAAAGTAGCAGCTAGTAGGCTGACAGATTAAATGTGCATTCCTGTAAAAGTAGCAGCTAGTAGGCTGAGAGATTAAATGTGCATTCCTGTAAAAGTAGCAGCTAGTAGGCTGACAGATTAAATGTGCATTCCTGTAAAGTAGCAGCTAGCAGGCTGACAGATTAAATGTGCATTCCTGTAAAAGTAGCAGCTAGTAGGCTGAGAGATTAAATGTGCATTCCTGTAAAAGTAGCAGCTAGTAGGCTGAGAGATTAAATGTGCATTCCTGTAAAAGTAGCAGCTAGTAGGCTGAGAGATTAAATGTGCATTCCTGTAAAAGTAGCAGCTAGCAGGCCGAGCCAGATTAAATGTGCATTCCTGTAAAAGTAGCAGCTAGCAGGCTGAGAGATTAAATGTGCATTCCTGTAAAAGTAGCAGCTAGCAGGCTGAAAGATTAAATGTGCATTCATGCGGCAGGCTGTACATTTGGCTGTGTGTGTGTGTTTATTTAAAACTACGAAGCACGCTCCTAGTGCCTCAAAGGGTCTTTAGTCTGGGGCTTCAGGACCGCTGCACCACTTGCTGCCAAGTCCCACAGACCTTCACTTGCTCGCACCCCACTCTCCCTCAGCTCTGAGGCTCTGATCGCACGGCCAGCTTTGAAACCTGAGAAACATGGACTGAAGGTATAGGTTGTGTCCAAACTTGAACCCTGTTCCCTAGATATGCCCTACGTAGGAATAGGGGGTCATTTGGGACACGTGTCATAGGCCAGCGCCGCTTCCACAAGAAAAGAGGGTTGTTAAATCGAAGACTTTGCTGTTTCAACTTCTTTCAAAAAATACCTTTTTCTTGCCACTGTAAAGTGTGTATTTTGAAGAAGCTCAAATCTTCTTCAAAGTTCCACAGTGTGTCCCAAGGAGGGGGGGGCAAGGGGAAATGGCCCCGCCTCCCAATAATAAAGAAAATATTTTAAAAATCTATGACTTTATTTTGAAAAACATCTCCCGAATTTGTTGAGGGACTTTTATTTTGAAAAGGCCTCTGCTGCTGGAACCAGAGTCAGTTCCCTGCCCCCCCCACTGTGACAGACCTCTTCCTTCTCCCTCTGGGTTGTTTCAAGCGGTGTGGCAGTGTGTGAGTAAGACAATAAGTTGTGTGCAGCACCACCATCACGACTCACCACACCGGAGGAAAGTCATTGTTGTTGGCAACAAAGTACGTTCATTAAAAACAAGTGTATAAATGTGAATAAACTCTGATTTTTCTTTTCTTTGGAAAAGTTTTATTTGCACAATTCCTTTAAAACAGCTCATACATTTATTTATATATATATGCCATTTAGCAGACGCTTTTATCCAAAGCGACTTACAGTCATTTATACATTCTACGTATGGGTGGTCCCGGGAATCGAAACTACCCTGGCGTTACAACATGCTCTACCAACTGAGCTACAGAAGGACCAGTATTTAATCATTTATACACATAAAACGGCAACAAAGAAGCATTTGAAATGTACATTTAAATTTGTTAAAAGTACATGTTGTTAAACCAATGACAACAACTATGAATAAAAGTACTTTCTTTGTAAAACATCAAATCTGTAAAAAGCCATTTAAAATGTGTACGAATGATTTAACAAAGATAAAACATTTTAAGACGTTAGAAACATGTTAAAAAGTCACTTTGCTAAAAGGCTGTCTTCAATCGCTTGTACAGGAGCGGGTGAGTCCTTATCAAGCTCGCCTCATCCTGATATAATAGAAAACGTGAGCAACTATAAACTTTCTCCTGGCTAGTAACTAGTTAGCTTTACATTTACACTTTAGTCATTATTAGCTGTGTCAGGTTTTTTCTAACTAGCTAACGCTGGGTAATTCTGGCTGTTGCACACATGACTGTAAGTCTTTGGATAAAAGCGTCTGCTAAATGGTGAATATTTTGAAGAATACCAGCTAGCTATAGAATTACTTGCACAATCACTGTCTGTCTTCATCATAGGGTCAGGAAGTTTGCAAGGCATGTTGCACAAGTCAAGTTTGGGGTGATGTGTGTTCAGTATGGGGTGATGTGTGTTCAGTGTGGGGTGATGTGTGTTCAGTGGGGGTGATGTGTGTTCAGTATGGGGTGATGTGTTCAGTATGGGGTGATGTGTGTTCAGTATGGGGTGATGTGTGTTCAGTGTGGGGTGATGTGTTCAGTGTGGGGTGATGTGTGTTCAGTGTGGGGTGATGAGTGTTCAGTGGGGTGATGTGTGTTCAGTATGGGGTGATGTGTGTTCAGTATGGGGTGATGTGTGTTCAGTATGGGGTGATGAGTGTTCAGTATGGGTGATGTGTGTTCAGTGTGGGGTGATGTGTGTTCCAGTGTGGGGTGATGTGTGTTCAGTGTGGGGTGATGTGTGTTCAGTGTGGGGTGATGTGTGTTCAGTGTGGGTGATGTGTTCAGTATGGGGTGATGTGTGTTCAGTATGGGGTGATGTGTGTTCAGTGTGGGGTGATGTGTGTTCAGTGTGGGGTGATGTGTGTTCAGTATGGGGTGATGTGTGTTCAGTATGGGGTGATGTGTGTTGTGTATGGGGTGATGTGTCTAGTATGGGGTGATGTGTGTTCAGTGTGGGGTGATGTGTTCAGTGTGGGGGTGATGTGTTCAGTATGGGGTGATGTGTGTTCAGTATGGGGTGATGTGTGTTCAGTATGGGGTGATGTGTGTTCAGTATGGGGTGATGTGTTCAGTATGGGGTGATGTGTTCAGTATGGGGTGATGTGTGTTCAGTGGGGTGACGTGTTCAGTATGGGGTGATGTCCCGTTCAGTATGGGGTGATGTGTGTTCAGTATGGGGTGATGTGTGTTCAGTGTGGGGTGATGTGTGTTCAGTATGGGGTGATGTGTTCAGTATGGGGTGATGTGTGTTCAGTATGGGGTGATGTGTGTTCAGTATGGGGTGATGTGTGTTCCAGTATGGGGTGATGTGTATTCAGTATGGGGTGATGTGTGTCTGTATGGGGTGATGTCCCGTTCAGTATGGGGTGATGTGTGTTCAGTATGGGGTGATGTGTGTTCAGTACTCTCATTAACAACTGTTTGGAGAAATCGCTTGTGGAGAGACGGACGACAGACCAGTCTCTAGATGTGTGTGTGTAAGCATCAGCATCACAGTCTGTTTACATAACGTGTACAGGATACAGGCTTCCACAAATCGCTTAATGGAGAGACGGATCGACAGACCAGTCTCTAGATGTGTGGGAGTTAGAGCCCAACTAAAAGCCAAAACAGTAGCTTCGCCTCAGAACATTATACCCCCCTTTCACAAGGGAGGCTCCCGTTTGTTTCTCACCATAAAAGAAAACCCCAGAGAACAACACGTGGTAAACCTTTGCCACATCGCTGGAACAAATTAGGCCCGACTGCAGAAGCTAATCAACGCGGCCGCAATTTTACAGGAGAAAAGAGACACTTAATAAAGCCACAATCTGTAGTTTGTGTTCCAAACCAACGTCTCGTGTGTTGAGATTGAGAGCCGACTGGATGGCTTTGGAAAGACCCCGATCTGGGATATTTTATTTGAGAGTGTGGGTACATTTCACCGGCCCGGTGTCTCAACTAAGTGGTGAGACCAGGGCTTGAGAAAATGTAACTACTCTCAAATTAAAAAAATTTTAAAAAAATATGCCAGATTGTGCCTTTAAAGCCACTGAGCTGTTTCATGTGTTGAGAGATTTATTTATTTTATTTTTAATAAGGGTGAAGAGCTGTTGGTACTACTACTATTACACTCACAGGCTGTTGGGGAGACAGACACCATGTAGTCGAGTGACGAGAAACGTTGTCATACTGGAAAAACACCACATGAACAGACCGTGCTGAGTCCTAAATGGTTTCCTCTACATAATAATGCTCTAGTTTAGCCAGGAGCCCATGGAGTCCGGTCTGAAGTAGTGCATTATAAGCGGATCTTGGGGCGGCAGGGTAGCCTAGTGGTTAGAGCATTGGACTAGCAACCCGAAGGTTGCAAGTTCCAAATCCCGAGCTGACAAGGTACAACATCTGTCGTTCTGCCCTTGAACAGGCAGTTAACCCCACTGTTCCTAGGCTGTCATTGAAAATAAGAATTTGTTCTTAACTGGCTTGCCTAGTAAAATAAAGGTAAAATAAAAAAATAAAATTAAATCTACTACAGGGTGCCTCCAGGCACCCTGTAGCTGCTAACAAACTTGTCACACTGGAAAGCAGACCACATAGAACAACACTATAGATCTGGGCAACTCCAGTCCTCTGAGGAGCCTGATTGTTGTCATACTTTTAGCCCCCACAGTCCCAGTTAACACCTGACTCCCAACAATCGAACGAATCATGATCTTCAGTTTAGAATGCAATTAGTTTAAATAAAAGGTGTATTTGCTAGGATGATGAAGTATTGACCCTCATGACCCCAGAGGACTGGGTTTGCTTTTGGGGCTGGAGTTGCCCAGGACTGGAGTTGCCCAGGACTGCTATAGATAGAAGGGGATTAGGAAAGCTAAGGACAAGTGAAAGGGAGGATTTCCTTCAAGATGGCACTGGCTCTGCTCGGTCCAACAGAACAGAGTGGTAGGTAGGATATGCTACTATGGTATATTACCATCAAATTAAAATCTGGACCTTGAAGCCACTTCCTCTCTAGTCGGGGACGAGCCAGTTCCGCTTCCTCTCTAGTCGGGGACGAGCCAGTTCCGCTTCCTCTCTAGTGAGGGACGAGCCAGTTCCGCTTCCTCTCTAGTGAGGGACGAGCCAGTTCCGCTTCCTCTCTAGTCAGGGACGAGCCAGTTCCGCTTCCTCTCTAGTGAGGGACGAGCCAGTTCCGCTTCCTCTCTAGTGAGGGACGAGCCAGTTCCACTTCCTCTCTAGTGAGGGACGAGCCAGTTCCACTTCCTCTCTAGTGAGGGACGAGCCAGTTCCACTTCCTCTCTAGTGAGGGACGAGCCAGTTCCACTTCCTCTCTAGTGAGGGACGAGCCAGTTCCACTTCCTCTCTAGTGAGGGACGAGCCAGTTCCACTTCCTCTCTAGTGAGGGACGAGCCAGTTCCGCTTCCTCTCTAGTGAGGGGACGAGCCAGTTCCGCTTCCTCTCTAGTGAGGGACGAGCCAGTTCCGCTTCCTCTCTAGTGAGGAGCGAGCCAGTTCCGCTTCCTCTCTAGTGAAGGACGAGCCAGTTCCGCTTCCTCTCTAGTCGGGGACGAGCCAGTTCCACTTCCTCTCTAGTCGGGGACGAGCCAGTTCCACTTCCTCTCTAGTCAGGGACGAGCCAGTTCCACTTCCTCTCTAGTCAGGGACGAGCCAGTTCCACTTCCTCTCTAGTCAGGGACGAGCCAGTTCCACTTCCTCTCTAGTGAGGGACGAGCCAGTTCCACTTCCTCTCTAGTCGGGGACGAGCCAGTTCCACTTCCTCTCTAGTGAGGGACGAGCCAGTTCCACTTCCTCTCTAGTGAGGGGACGAGCCAGTTCCACTTCCTCTCTAGTCGGGGACGAGCCAGTTCCACTTCCTCTCTAGTGAGGGACGAGCCAGTTCCGCTTCCTCTCTAGTGAGTGACGAGCCAGTTCCGCTTCCTCTCTAGTGAGGGATGAGCCAGTTCCACTTCCTCTCTAGTCGGGGGCGAGCCAGTTCCACTTCCTCTCTAGTCGGGGACGAGCCAGTTCCACTTCCTCTCTAGTCAGGGACGAGCCAGTTCCACTTCCTCTCTAGTCGGGGACGAGCCAGTTCCACTTCCTCTCTAGTCGGGGACGAGCCAGTTCCACTTCCTCTCTAGTCGGGGACGAGCCAGTTCCACTTCCTCTCTAGTCGGGGACGAGCCAGTTCCACTTCCTCTCTAGTCGGGGACGAGCCAGTTCCACTTCCTCTCTAGTCAGGGACGAGCCAGTTCCACTTCCTCTCTAGTGAGGGACGAGCCAGTTCCGCTTCCTCTCTAGTGAGGGACGAGCCAGTTCCGCTTCCTCTCTAGTCAGGGACGAGCCAGTTCCGCTTCCTCTCTAGTGAGGGACGAGCCAGTTCCGCTTCCTCTCTAGTGAGGGGCGAGCCAGTTCCACTTCCTCTCTAGTGAGGGGACGAGCCAGTTCCACTTCCTCTCTAGTGAGGGACGAGCCAGTTCCACTTCCTCTCTAGTCGGGGACGAGCCAGTTCCACTTCCTCTCTAGTCGGGGACGAGCCAGTTCCACTTCCTCTCTAGTCGGGGACGAACCAGTTCCACTTCCTCTCTAGTCGGGGACGAACCAGTTCCGCTTCCTCTCTAGTCGGGGGCGAGCCAGTTCCGCTTCCTCTCTAGTCGGGGACGAGCCAGTTCCGCTTCCTCTCTAGTCGGGGACGAGCCAGTTCCGCTTCCTCTCTAGTGAGGGACGAGCCAGTTCCGCTTCCTCTCTAGTGAGGGACGAGCCAGTTCCGCTTCCTCTCTAGTCAGGGGCGAGCCAGTTCCGCTTCCTCTCTAGTCAGGGACGAGCCAGTTCCGCTTCCTCTCTAGTGAGGGACGAGCCAGTTCCGCTTCCTCTCTAGTGAGGACGAGCCAGTTCCACTTCCTCTCTAGTGAGGGACGAGCCAGTTCCACTTCCTCTCTAGTGAGGGCGAGCCAGTTCCACTTCCTCTCTAGTGAGGGACGAGCCAGTTCCACTTCCTCTCTAGTGAGGGACAGAGCCAGTTCCACTTCCTCTCTAGTGAGGACGAGCCAGTTCCACTTCCTCTCTAGTGAGGGACGAGCCAGTTCCACTTCCTCTCTAGTGAGGTACGAGGCCAGTTCCACTTCCTCTCTAGTGAGGGCGAGGCCAGTTCCACTTCCTCTCTAGTGAGGGACGAGCCAGTTCCACTTCCTCTCTAGTGAGGGACGAGCCAGTTCCACTTCCTCTCTAGTGAGGGACGAGCCAGTTCCGCTTCCTCTCTAGTGAGGGACGAGCCAGTTCCGCTTCCTCTCTAGTCAGGGGACGAGCCAGTTCCACTTCCTCTCTAGTCGGGGACAGGTGTCAGTTCCTTCTCCTCTAGTCAGGGGCGAGCCAGTTCCACTTCCTCCTAGTCGAGGGCCAGGCTGGTTCCCTTCCCTCTCCCAGTCAGGGACGAGCCAGTTCCTTCCTCCTCCCAATTCAGGGCGAGCCAGTTCCACAGCTTACTCTCTAGTCAGGGGCCGAGCCAGTTCCACTTCCTCTCTCTAGTCGGGGATGAGAGCCAGTTCCCACTTCCTCTCTAGTCAGGGGCAGGCCAGTTCCACTTCCTCTCTAGTCAGGGACGAGCCAGTTCCACTTCTCTCTAGTGAGGGACAGGCCAGTTCCCTTCCTCTCTCTAGTCGGGGTGGCCAGTTCCACTTCCTCTAGTGAGGGATGAGCCAGTTCCACTTCCTCTCTAGTGAGGGACGAGCCAGTTCCACTTCCTCTCTAGTGAGGGACGGAGGCCAGTTCCGCTTCCTCTAGTGGTGTGAGCCAGTTCCGCTTCCTCTCTAGTGAGGGACCGGCCGGATTCCGCTTCCTCTCTAGTAGAGGACGGGGGTAGGACGAGCCAGTTCCACTTCCTCTCTAGTCAGGGGCGTGCCAGTTCCCACTTCCTCTCTAGTCAGGGACGTGCCAGTTTCCACTTCCTCTCTAGTCCAGGGACGAGCCAGTTCCACTTCCTCTCTGAGTCGGGGACGAACCAGTTCCACTTCCTCTCTGGTCGGGGACGAACCAGTTCCACTTCCTCTCTCTAGTCGGGGGCGAGCCAGTTCCACTTCCTCTCTAGTCGGGGAGCCAGTTTCCACTTCCTCTCTAGTGAGGACGGCCAGTTCCGCTTCCTCTCTAGTGAGGGACGAGCCAGTTCGCTTCCTCTAGTCGAGGTGAGCCAGTTCCGCTTCCTGTCCTAGTGAGGACGAGGCCAGTTCACTTCCTCTCTAGTGAGGGACAGAGCCAGTTCCACTTCCTCTCTAGTGAGGGACCAGGCCAGTTCCACTTCCTCTCTAGTAGGGACGAACCAGTTCCCACTTCCTCTCTAGTCGGGGACGGGCCAGTTCCACTTCCTCTCTAGTGAGGACGAGCCAGTTCCACTTCCTCTCTAGTGAGGGAGCCAATTCCACTTCCTCTCTAGTGAGGGACGAGCCAATTCACTTCTCTCTAGTCGGGGGCCAGAGCCAGTTCCACTTCCTCTCTGGTCGGGGGCGAGCCAGTTCCACTTCCTCTCTAGTCGGGACGAGCCCAGTTCCACTTCCTCTCTAGTCGGGGGCGAGCCAGTTCCACTTCCTCTCTAGTCGGGGGCCGAGCCAGTTTCCGCTTCCTCTCTAGTCGGGGCCGAGCCAGTTCCGCTTCCTCTCTAGTGAGGGGCCAGGCCAGTTCCGCTTCCTCTCTAGTGAGGGGCAGACGGATTCCGCTTCCTCTCTAGTGAGGGACGAGGCCAGTTCCGCTTCCTCTCTAGTGAGGGGCTGAGGCCAGTTCCGCTTCCTCTCTGAGGGGCAGGCCAGTTCCACTTCCTCTCTAGTGAGGGACAAGCCAGTTCCACTTCCTCTCTAGTGAGGGACAGCCAGTTCCACTTCCTCTCTAGTCAGGGGCGAGCCAGTTCCACTTCCTCTCTAGTGAGGGGCGAGCCAGTTCCACTTCCTCTCCTAGTGAGGGGCAGGCAGTTCCCACTTCCTCTCTAGTCGGGGGCAGGACGGTTTCCACTTCCTCTCTAGTGAGGGACGAGCCAGTTCCCTTCCTCTCTAGTGAGGGACGAGCCAGTTCCGCTTCCTCTCTGGTCGGGGACGAGCCAGTTCCACTTCCTCTCTAGTCGAGACCCAGACCAGTTCTACTTCCTCTATATAGTCAGGGACGTGCCAGTTCCACTTCCTCTCTAGTCAGGGACGGCCAGTTTCCACTTCCTCTCTAGTCGGGGACGACAGTTCCACTTCCTCTCTAGTCGGGGACGAACCAGTTCCACTTCCTCTCTAGTCGGGGGTGAGCCAGTTCCACTTCCTCTCTAGTCGAGGGCGAGCCAGTTCCCTTCCTCTCTAGTCGGGGGACGAGCCAGTTTCACTTCCTCTCTAGTCGGGGCCGAGCCAGTTCCACTTCCTCTCTAGTGAGGGACGAGCCAGTTCCGCTTCCTCTCTAGTGAGGGACAGCCAGTTCCGCTTCCTCTCTAGTCAGGGGCGAGCCAGTTCGCTTCCTCTCTCTAGTGAGGGCCCAGGCCAGTTCCACTTCCTCTCTAGTGAGGGCGAGCCAGTTCCACTTCCTCTCTAGTGAGGGGCGAGCCAGTTCCACTTCCTCTCTAGTGAGGGACGAGGCAGTTCCACTTCTCTCTCTAGTAGGGGACGAGCCAGTTCCACTTCCTCTCTAGTGAGGGGCCGAACCAGTTCCACTTCCTCTCTAGTCGGGGACGACAGTTCCACTTCCTCTCTGGTCGGGGGCCAGCCAGTTCCACTTCCTCTCTAGTCGGGGGACGAGGCCAGTTTCCGCTTCCTCTCTAGTGAGGGACGAGCCAGTTCCGCTTCCTCTCTGAGGAGCCCGAGCCAGTTCCGCTTCCTCTCTAGTGAGGGCCGAGGCCAGTTCCCGCTTCCTCTCTAGTGAGGGGCAGGCCAGTTCCGCTTCCTCTCTAGTGAGGGGACGAGGCCAGTCCACTTCACTCTCTAGTGAGGGACGGGCCAGTTCCACTTCCTCTAGTGAGGGGCGGAAGCCAGTTCCACTTTCTCTCTAGTGAGGGACCAGGCCAGTTCCACTTCCTCTCTAGTGAGGGGCCAGCCACTTCCTCTCTGAGGGGAGCCAGTTCCACTTCCTCTCTAGTGAGGGACTGAGCCAGTTCCACTTCCTCTCTAGTGAGGGGCCAGGCCAGTTCCACTTCCTCTCTAGTGAGACGAGCCAATTCCACTTCCTCTCTAGTGAGGACGAGCCAGTTCCGCTTCCTCTAGTGAGGGCCCAGGCCAGTTCCGCTTCCTCTCTAGTCAGGGGCAGGCCAGTTCCACTTCTCTCTCTAGGGGGGGATGAAACCAGTTCCACTTCCTCTCTAGTCTGGGGCCAGGCCAGTTCCACTTCCTCTCTAGTCAGGGACGAGCCAGTTTCCACTTCCTCTCTAGTGAGGGACGAGCCAGTTCCACTTCCTCTCTAGTGAGGGGCCAGACCAGTTCCACTTCCTCTCTATTCGGGGGCGAGCCAGTTCCACTTCTCTCTCTAGTGAGGGACGAGGCCAGTTCCACTTCCTCTCTAGTGAGGGACGAGCCAGTTCCACTTCCTCTCTAGTGAGGACGAGCCAGTTCCACTTCCTCTCTAGTCGGGGCAGGCCAGTTCCACTTCCTCTCTAGTGAGGGGCAGGCCAGTTCCACTTCCTCTCTAGTGAGTGACGAGCCAGTTCCGCTTCCTCTCTAGTGAGGGCGGCCAGTTCCACTTCCTCTCTAGTCGGAGACAGAGCCAGTTTCCACTTCCTCTCTAGTCGGGGCAGGCCAGTTCCACTTCCTCTCTAGTCGGGACGAGCCAGTTCCACTTCCTCTCTAGTCGAGACCCGAGCCAGTTCCACTTCCTCTCTAGTCGGGGGCGAGCCAGTTCCACTTCCTCTCTAGTCGGGGGGCCGAGCCAGTTCCACTTCCCTCGTCGGGGACGAGCCAGTTCCACTTCCTCTCTAGTCGGAGACGAGCCAGTTCCACTTCCTCTCTAGTATGGGACGAGCCAGTTCCACTTCCTCTCTAGTCGGGGACGAGCCAGTTCCACTTCCTCTCTAGTCGGGGGCAGCCAGCCCACTTCCTCTCTAGTCGGGGGCAGGCCAGTTTCCCTTCTCTCTGGTCGAGGCCGAGCCAGTTCCACTTCCTCTCTAGTCGGGGACGAGCCAGTTCCACTTCCTCTCTAGTTGGGGGCGAGCCAGTTCCACTTCCTCTCTAGTCGGGGGCGAGCCAGTTCCACTTCCTCTCTAGTCGGGGACGAGAGACCCTTCCTCCTAGAGCCCAGTTCCACTTCCTCTAGTCGGGGGCCAGGCCAGTTCCCACTTCCTCTCTAGTCCAGGGACTAGCCAGTTTCCACTTCACTGTCTAGTCAGGGACGGAGGCCAGTTCCACTTCCTCTGAGTCGGGGACGAGCCAGTTCCACTTCCTGTCTAGTCAGGGGCGAGCCAGTTCCATGTTGGTGCAATTAATGATCAGGTAGAACAGAAAAGCAGGAGTATTTTTTTATATTTTTTGTACCTTTGGCCCAGCCAGGCAAGTCAGTTAAGAAACAAATTCTTACTTTCATGACGGGCTAGGAACAGTGGGTTAACTGGCCTAGGAGACAGTGGGTTTAACTGGCCTAGGAACAGTGGGTTGGCAGCCACAAGAATGATACGTTACTGGCCACAGGAACAGTGCGTTAACTGGCCTAGGAACGGTGGGTTAACTGGCCTAGGAACGGTGGTTAACTGGCAGTGGGTGCTGGCCTTGGAACGGTGGGTTAACTGGCTTCAAGACAGTGGGTTAACTGGCCTAGGAACAGTAGGTTAACTGGCCTAGGAACAGTGGGTTAACTGGCCTAGGAACAGTGGGTTAACTGGCCTAGGAACAGTGGGTTAACTGGCCTAGGAACAATGGGTTAACTGGCCTAGGAACAGGTGCGTTAACTGGCTAGGAACAGTGCGTTGTGGCCACAGGAACTGACGGTGGGTTAACTGGCCACAGGAACAGTGGGTTAACTGGCTAGGAACAGTGGGTTAACTGGCGGTGGGTTAACTGGCCTTGGAACGGTGGGTTAACTGGCCTAGGAACAGTGGGTTAACTGGCCCTAGGAACAGTGGGTTAACTGGCAGTGGGAACAGTGGGTTAACTGGCCTTGGAACAGTGGGTTAACTGGCCTAGGAACAGTGGGTTAACTGGCCTTGGAACAGTGGGTTAACTGGCCTAGGAACAGTGGGTTACTGGCCTAGGAACAGTGGGTTAACTGGCCACAGGAACGGTGGGTTAACTGGCCTAGGAACAGTGGGTTAACTGGCCTAGGAACAGTGGGTTAACTGGCCTAGGAACAGTGGGTTAACTGGCCTAGGAACAGTGGGTTAACTGGCCTAGGAACAGTGGGTTAACTGCCCCTTTTTCATTTCGTTCAGGGAAGAACAACAGAGTTGTACCTTTGTCAGCGGGGATTTGAACTTGCACCCAGCCTCCCTGTTACTAGTCCAGCGCTCTAACCACTAGACTGCGGTGCCGTCCCAGGAGTCCAGACCTCAGTAAGATTTGAATACTCCTGGTATCAGAGGCTGGTAGGGAGGAGCTATAGGAATATGGGTTCATTTTAAATGGCTGGAATGGAATCAATAGAATGAAGGAAATGGTTTCCATTGGTTTAAAACCGTTCCATTCATTCCGTTCATTACAATGAACCCATTCTCCTAGCTCCTCCTCCAGCCTCCTCTGCCAGGTATACGTTATATATTGACTTACAGCTGTTTACACGCAGAATGAAACTCAACGAAAACCGTCCCAGTGGGATTTCGTTACCTCTTCTGGGAACTGGGTGAATGCGTGTCCCAGAATTGTCACATGGAGTTCTGGTCTAAAAAGTAGTGCACCATCTAGGGAATAGGGCTCTGGTCTAAAGTAGTGCACCATCTAGGGAATAGGGCTCTGGTCTAAAGTAGTGCACCATCTGGGGAATAGGGCTCTGGTCTAAAGTAGTGCACCATCTAGGAATAGGGCTCTGGTCTAAAGTTGTGCACCATCTAGGGAATAGGGCTCTGGTCTAAAGTAGTGCACCATCTAGGGAATAGGGCTCTGGTCTAAAGTAGTGCACCATCTAGGAATAGGGCTCTGGTCTAAAGTAGTGCACCATCTAGGGAATAGGGCTCTGGTCTAAAGTAGTGCACCATCTAGGGAATAGGGCTCTGGTCTAAAGTAGTGCACTATATAGAGAATAGGGGCTGGTCTAAAGTAGTGCACCATATAGAGGAATAGGGCTCTGGTCTAAAGTAGTGCACTATATAGAGAATAGGGCTCTGGTCTAAAGTAGTGTACTATATAGGGAATAGGGCTCTGGTCTAAAGTAGTGTACTATATAGGGAATAGGGCTCTGGTCACAAAGTAGTGCACCATCTGAGGGAATAGGGCTCTGGTCTAAAGTAGTGCACCATCTAGGGAATAGGGCTCTGGTCTAAAGTAGTGCACCATCTAGGGAATAGGGCTCTGGTCTAAAGTAGTGCACCATCTAGGAATAGGGCTCTGGTCTAAAAGTAGTGCACCATCTAGGGAATAGGGCTCTGGTCTCGTAGTGCACCATCTAGGGAATAGGGCTCTGGTCTAAAGTAGTGCACTATATAGAGAATAGGGCTCTGGTCTAAAGTAGTGCACCATCAGGGAACAGGGTACCATTAGGGAAGGAACCAGGAGCAGGGACTTACTGTTACCAACCACATCCCTCTGGCACAGAGAGCCAGACCACCACTCACTGTCACTTCTCAGTTACACAACGCTCAGTGTGAAGCCGACATGACCAATCACTTGAGATTAAAATGTCTTAACTTATTTAATTCCTCTTTCGGTCTCACTCTTTTCACCTACATTTTCTCTAACTCCTTATCCCCTGTTCAATCTCGTCTCTCATGTGTCACCCCCCTCTGTCATGTTTATGTCCAGCCCAGCACTAGGCCAGACGTGTACAGTACAGCTCTCAGCCGGCACCATCATATCCCTGCCGCTGTTTGAACAGGCAACGCAAACAAAACTCCCCTCCGGGCTCCATGATATGCTGGTTCAGCCCAGCTCCTCTACCCTACCACAGAGCTCCTCTCCCTACCACAGAGCTCCTCTACCCTACCACAGAGCTCCTCTACCCTACCACAGAGCTCCTCTACCCTACCACAGAGCTCCTCTCCCTACCACAGAGCTCCTCTCCCTACCACAGAGCTCCTCTACCCTACCACAGAGCTCCTCTCCCCTACCACAGAGCTCCTCTACCCTACCACAGAGCTCCTCTCCCTACCACAGAGCTCCTCTACCCTACCACAGAGCTCCTCTCCCCTACCACAGAGCTCCTCTACCCTACCACAGAGCTCCTCTACCCTACCACAGAGCTCCTCTACCCTACCACAGAGCTCCTCTCCCCTACCACAGAGCTCCTCTACCCTACCACAGAGCTCCCTCTACCCTACCACAGAGCTCCTCTACCCTACCACAGAGCTCCTCTCCCCTACCACAGAGTTCCTCTACCCTACCACAGAGCTCCTCTACCCTACCACAGAGCTCCTCTACCCTACCACAGAGCTCCTCTACCCTACCACAGAGCTCCTCTACCCTACCACAGAGCTCCTC
>NW_026281597.1:0-6024 GCF_023373465.1 Oncorhynchus keta
GGAATACCCCCTGTATTGGACAAAATGAATGGCATGTCATTGGCATCGGACAAACCATGCCACGTGCCAATACCACCCCAATTCAGCGTTGATTCATCCAAAGTGTATTGCAAATGCCATATGGTAATTGCCAGTTGTAACACTTTAAAAAATTCAACAGGGGGGCAAATGTCATCCCACCGGGAGTTTTCATATTGGATATACAACAAATTAATGTCCAAAAGTAAAATTTTGAAAAAATAGACTTTTTTCAAAAACTTATCACCCCTTAAAGTGCTTTCTGGGCCGTTTTGAAATTCTTTTCGATTTTGTCAATTACACATGTGTAAGAACTGTATGAATATACTTTGTCCAATTTTATTATCATAATTTTTAATTTTTTTATATGCGCATAGGAATATATTTTGTCCAATTCCAATATGATTTCATAGGAGTCAAAGTCAAAAAGTCAAAAATGTCAAAATTTTGTAAAAAACTTCACACACCCATAAAAAAGTGCTTTCTGGACCGTTTTTCGAAATTCTTTCGATTTTGTCAATTACATGTGTAAGAACTGTATGAATATACTTTTGTCCAATTTATTATCATAATTATTTTTTTTTTTTACATGCGCATAAGGAATATGTTTTGTCCAATTCCAATATGATTTCATAGGAAGTCAAAAGTCAAAAAGTCAAAAATGTCAAAATTTTGTAAAAAACTACACCCTTAAAAAAGTGCTTTCTGGACCGTTTTTTGAAATTCTTTCAATTTTTTGGTCAATTACACATGTGTAAGAACTGTATGAATATACTTTTGTCCAATTTTATTATCATATTTTTATATATTTTTAAATTGTGCATAAGGATTTTTTGTGGGCCAAATGACGTAAGAAATTTGACATGCTCAAAAATCCTGCAGAAATGCAAAATTGACTGGCCTGATGAACTCGGGATGGCGGGCAGTGATAGTTGTTCCTTTCCATCACTCGTTGTGTTGACTTCATCATGTCCATTTTGTGATGTTTTTCACTATATAATCATATTGCAAGTGCACGTGCATTTGCAATATGTTTCAATGTGCATTTACCATATGAAATTTGACCTTGCTCAAAAATGCAAAATTGACTGGTCTGATGAACACAGGATGGCCGAGCAGTGATAGTTGTACATTTCCATCACTCGTTGTGTTGATTTCATCATCTCCATTAGGTGATGTTTTTACACTATAGAATCATATTGCAAATGCACGTGCATTGTTGTGCAACTGGTAACCCAAAAATAAAAATATGGTTGTAAATGCATTTACCCCGGTCATTCTGATATTAATGCTCGCTATGGGAACACAGGATGGCCGGGCAGTGATAGTTGTACATTTCCATCACTCGTTGTGTTGATTTCATCATGTCCATTAGGTGATGTTTTTTCACTATAGAATCATATTGCAAGTGCGCGCGCATTTGCAATATGTTTCAATGTGCATTTACCATATGAAATTTGAAATGCTCAAAAATGCAAAAAATTGACTGGTCTGATGAACACAGGATGGCTGAGCAGTGATAGTTGTACATTTCCATCACTCTGTTGTGTTGATTTCATCATGTCCATTTGTTTATGTTTTCTCACTTTTGCAAAGTCACTGTGCATTTGCAATATGGTTCAATGGGCAGGTACCATCACGAATTTGTCATGCTATAAAATCCTGCAGGAATGTGAAATTGACTGGTCTGATGAACACAGGATGGCCGAGCAGTGATAGTTGTACATTTCCATCACTTGTTGTGTTGATTTCATCATGTCCATTAGGTGATGTTTTTCACTATAGAATCATATTGCAAATGCACGTGCATTGTTGTGCAACTGGTAACCCAAAAATTAAAATATGGTTGTAAATGCATTTACCGGTCATTCTGATATTAATGCTCGCTATGGGAACACAGGATGGCCGGGCAGTGATAGTTGTACATTTCCATCACTCGTTGTGTTGATTTCATCATGTCCATTAGGTGATGTTTTTACACTATAGAATCATATTGCAAGTGCGCGCGCATTTGCAATATGTTTCAATGTGCATTTACCATATGAAATTTGAAATGCTCAAAAATGCAAAATTGACTGGTCTGATGGACACAGGATGGCCGAGCAGTGATAGTTGTACATTTCCATCACTCGTTGTGTTGATTTCATCATGTCCATTAGGTGATGTTTTTCACTATAGAATCATATTGCAAATGCACGTGCATTGTTTGCAACTGCAGTAACCCAAAAATTAAAATATGGTTGTAAATGCTCAAAAATGCAAATGCTGGTCTGATGGAACACAGGATGGCCGGGCAGTGATAGTTGTACATTTCCATCACTCGTTGTGTTGATTTCATCATGTCCATTAGGTGATGTTTTTCACTATAGAATCATATTGCAAGTCACTGTGCATTTGCAATATGTTTCAATGCATTTACCATATGAAATTTGACATGCTCAAAAATGCAAAAAATTGACTGGTCTGATGGACACAGGATGGCCGAGCAGTGATAGTTGTACATTTCCATCACTGTTGTGTTGATTTCATCATGTCCATTAGGTGATGTTTTTCACTATAGAATTTTGCAAAGTGCGGCGTGCATTTTGCAATATGTTTCAATGTGCATTTACCATATGAAATTTGACATGCTCAAAAATGCAAAATTGACTGGTCTGATGAACACAGGATGGCTGAGCAGTGATAGTTGTACATTTCCATCACCTGTTGTGTTGATTTCATCATGTCCATTTGTTTATGTTTTCTAGAATCTTTTGCAAAGTCACTGTGCATTTTGCAATATGGTTCAATGGGCAGGTACCATCATATTTGTCATGCTATAAAATCCTGCAGGAATGTGAAATTGACTGGTCTGATGAACACAGGATGGCCGAGCAGTGATAGTTGTACATTTCCATCACTTGTTGTGTTGATTTCATCATGTCCATTAGGTGATGTTTTTCACTATAGAATCATATTGCAAATGCACGTGCATTGTTGTGCAACTGGTAACCCAAAAATAAAATATGGTTGTAAATGCATTTACCGGTCATTCTGATATTAATGCTCGCTATGGGAACACAGGATGGCCGGGCAGTGATAGTTGTACATTTCCATCACTCGTTGTGTTGATTTCATCATGTCCATTAGGTGATGTTTTTACACTATAGAATCATATTGCAAGTGCGCGCGCATTTGCAATATGTTTCAATGTGCATTTACCATATGAAATTTGAAATGCTCAAAAATGCAAAATTGACTGGTCTGATGGACACAGGATGGCCGAGCAGTGATAGTTGTACATTTCCATCACTCGTTGTGTTGATTTCATCATGTCCATTAGGTGATGTTTTTCACTATAGAATCATATTGCAAGTGCGCGCGCATTTGCAATATGTTTCAATGTGCATTTACCATATGAAATTTGACATGCTCAAAAATGCAAAATTGACTGGTCTGATGAACACAGGATGGCTGAGCAGTGATAGTTGTACATTTCCATCACCTGTTGTGTTGATTTCATCATGTCCATTTGTTTATGTTTTCTCACTTTTGCAAAGTCACTGTGCATTTGCAATATGGTTCAATGGGCATTACCATATGAATTTGTCATGCTATAAAAATCCTGCAGGAATGTGAAATTGACTGGTCTGATGAACACAGGATGGCCGAGCAGTGATAGTTGTACATTTCCATCACTTGTTGTGTTGATTTCATCATGTCCATTAGGTGATGTTTTACACTATAGAATCATATTGCAAGTGCGCGCGCATTTGCAATATGTTTCAATGTGCATTTACCATATGAAATTTGAAATGCTCAAAAATGCAAAATTGACTGGTCTGATGGACACAGGATGGCCGAGCAGTGATAGTTGTACATTTCCATCACTCGTTGTGTTGATTTCATCATGTCCATTAGGTGATGTTTTTTCACTATAGAATCATATTGCAAATGCACGTGCATTGTTGTGCAACTATGTTAACCCAAAAATAAAAATATGGTTGTAAATGCATTTACCGGTCATTCTGATATTAATGACTCGCTATGGGAACACAGGATGGCCGGGCAGTGATAGTTGTACATTTCCATCACTCGTTGTGTTGATTTCATCATGTCCATTAGGTGATGTTTTACACTATAGAATCATATTGCAAGTGCGCGCGCATTTTGCAATATGTTTCAATGTGCATTTACCATATGAAATTTGACATGCTCAAAAATGCAAAATTGACTGGTCTGATGGACACAGGATGGCCGAGCAGTGATAGTTGTACATTTCCATCACTCGTTGTGTTGATTTCATCATGTCCATTAGGTGATGTTTTTCACTATAGAATCATATTGCAAGTGCGCGCGCATTTGCAATATGTTTCAATGTGCATTTACCATATGAAATTTGACATGCTCAAAAATGCAAAATTGACTGGTCTGATGAACACAGGATGGCTGAGCAGTGATAGTTGTACATTTCCATCACCTGTTGTGTTGATTTCATCATGTCCATTTGTTTATGTTTTCTCACTTTTGCAAAGTCACTGTGCATTTGCAATATGGTTCAATGGGCAGGTACCATCACGAATTTGTCATGCTATAAAATCCTGCAGGAATGTGAAATTGACTGGTCTGATGAACACAGGATGACGAGCAGTGATAGTTGTACATTTCCATCACTTGTTGTGTTGATTTCATCATGTCCATTAGGTGATGTTTTTCACTATAGAATCATATTGCAAATGCACGTGCATTGTGCAACTGGTAACCCAAAAATTAAAATATGGTTGTAAATGCATTTGCGGTCATTCTGATATTAATGCTCGCCAGGGACACAGGATGGCCGGGCAGTGATAGTTGTACATTTCCATCACTCGTTGTGTTGATTTCATCATGTCCATTAGGTGATGTTTTTACACTATAGAATCATATTGCAAGTGCGGCATTTTGCAATATGTTTCAATATGCATTTACCATATGAAATTTGACATGCTCAAAATGCAAAATTGACTGGTCTGATGGACACAGGATGGCTGAGCAGTGATAGTTGGTACATTTCCATCACTCGTTGTGTTGATTTCATCATGTCCATTAGGTGATGTTTTACACTATAAATCATATTGCAAGTGCGCGCATTTGCAATATGTTTCAATGTGCATTTACCATATGAAATTTGACATGCTCAAAAATGCCAAAATTGACTGGTCTGATGGACACAGGATGGCCGAGCAGTGATAGTTGTACATTTCCATCACTCGTTGTGTTGATTTCATCATGTCCATTAGGTGATGTTTTTACACTATAGAATCATATTGCAAGTGCAATATGTTCTAAATATTCACATTACCGCATTCAAAATGCAAATGACTGGTCTGATGGACACAGGATGGCCGAGCAGTGATAGTTGTACATTTCCATCACTCTCGTTGTGTTGATTTCATCATGTCCATTAGGTGATGTTTTACACTATAGAATCATATTGAGCGCATTTGCAATATGTTTCAATGTGCATTTACCATATGAAATTTGACATGCTCAAAAAAAATTGACTGGTCTGATGAACACAGGATGGCTGAGCAGTGATAGTTGTACATTTCCATCACCTCGTTGTGTTGATTTCATCATGTCCATTTGTTTATGTTTTCTCACTTTTGCAAAGTCACTGTGCATTGCAATATGGTTCAATGGGCAGGTACCATCACGAATTTGTCATGCTATAAAAATCCTGCAGGAATGTGAAATTGACTGGCCCGATGAACTCGGGATAGCTGGAGGTGATTCTGGTTCATCTCCATGGCTCGTTAGGGTTGATTTCAGAATGTCACTTTTGGTGATGGTCCTCTCCGTTTAAACATATTGCTAATGTACAAGTCAACTAGCAAGTCAGTGTCCATCAGTCAATTAGATGTCATTTACCCACTTTTTCCAACTCATTTAGAAGCCAACAATCATATATGTCAGAGCAGGCCCATAATTCACAGCGCCTTTAGTTTAAAACATAATAAAAACGTAAAACACATAGTTACGTTCTGG
>NW_026281598.1:0-12220 GCF_023373465.1 Oncorhynchus keta
CCCTGGTCTAAAGGAGTGCCATACAGCCATATGGGCCCTGGTCTAAAGTAGTGCCCTACAGCCATATGGGCCCTGGTCTAAAGTAGTGCTCTACAGACATATGGGCCCTGGTCTATGTCCCCAGTGGTACCCTATTCCCTACAGCCATATGGGCCCTGGTCTAAAGTAGTGCACTACCCCTATGGGCCCTGGTCTAAAGTAGTGCCCTACAGCCATATGGGCCCTGGTCTAAAGTAGTGCCCTACAGCCATATGGGCCCTGGTCTAAAGTAGTGCACTACCCCTATGGGCCCTGGTCTATGTCGCCAGTGGTACCCTATTCCCTACAGCCATATGGGCCCTGGTCTAAAGTAGTGCCCTATAGCCATATGGGCCCTGGTCTAAAGTAGTGCCCTACAGCCATATGGGCCCAGGTCTATGTCCCCAGTGGTACCCTATGCCCTGCAGCCATATGGGCCCTGGTCTAAAGTAGTGCCCTACAGCCATATGGGTCCTGGTCTAAAGTAGTGCCCTACAGCCATATGGTGCCTGATCTAAAGTAGTGCACTACCCCTATGGGCCCTGGTCTAAAGTAGTGCACTACCCCTATGGGCCCTGGTCTAAAGTTGTGCCCTACCCCTATGGGCCCTGGTCTAAAGTAGTGCACTACCCCTATGGGCCCTGGTCTATGTCCCCAGTGGTACCCTATGCCCTACAGCCATATGGGCTCTGGTCTATAGTAGTACACTATATAGGGAATAGGGCTCTGGTCTATAGTAGTGTACTATATAGGGAATAGGGCTCTTGTCTAAAGTAGTGCACTATATAGGGAATAGGGCTCTGGTCTATAGTAGTGTACTATATAGGGAATAGGGCTCTGGTCTACAGTAGTGTACTATATAGGGAATATGGCTCTGGTCTAAAGTAGTGCACTATATAGGGAATAGGGCTTTGGTCTAAAGTAGTCCACTACATTGAGAACTGTCTCAACCAGCCGACCATTTCACACTCTACCAGCGAACCATCTGACCAGGATTAATTACAGACAACTACAAGAAGGTTGGACATATTCCATATTTTCATGGCCTGTCGCTTCGGGAAATTATGGTCTGTAGCGACAGGTTGCTAAGCACGCTGGGACTCCCCGGTCCAGAGATGAATAGTGACAGTAACTGAAGTGCAGTGTTGTTGTCCTCTGTCCTCTCTACATACAGTGTTGTCCTCTGTCCTCTGTCCTCTGTCCTCTCTACATACAGTGTTGTTGTCCTCTGTCCTCTCTACATACAGTGCTGTTGTCCTCTGTCCTCTGTCCTCTGTCCTCTCTACATACAGTGTTGTTGTCCTCTGTCCTCTCTACATACGGTGTTGTCCTCTGTCCTCTGTCCTCTGTCCTCTGTCCTCTCTACATACAGTGTTGTTGTCCTCTGTCCTCTCTAGATACAGTGTTGTTGTCCTCTGTCCTCTGTCCTCTGTCCTCTCTACATACAGTGTTGTTGTCCTCGGTCCTCTCTACATACAGTGTTGTTGTCCTCTGTCCTCTCTACATACGGTGTTGTCCTCTGTCCTCTGTCCTCTGTCCTCTCTACATACAGTGTTGTTGTCCTCTGTCCTCTGTCCTCTCTACATACAGTGTTGTTGTCCTCTGTCCTCTCTAGATACAGTGTTGTTGTCCTCTGTCCTCTGTCCTCTGTCCTCTCTACATACAGTGTTGTTGTCCTCGGTCCCTCTCTACATACAGTGTTGTTGTCCTCTGTCCTCTGTCCTCTGTCCTCTCTACATACGGTGTTGTCCTCTGTCCTCTGTCCTCTGTCCTCTCTACATACAGTGTTGTTGTCCTCTGTCCTCTGTCCTCTGTCCTCTCTACATACAGTGTTGTCCTCTGTCCTCTGTCCTCTCTACATACAGTGTTGTTGTCCTCTGTCCTCTCTACATACAGTGTTGTTGTCCTCCGTCCTCTCTACATACAGTGTTGTTGTCCTCTGTCCTCTGTCCTCTGTCCTCTCTACATACAGTGTTGTCCCCTGTCCTCTGTCCTCTCTACATACAGTGTTGTTGTCCTCTGTCCTCTCTAGATACAGTGTTGTTGTCCTCTGTCCTCTCTCCTGCTGTCCTCTGTCCTCTGTCCTCTACATACAGTGTTGTTGTCCTCTGTCCTCTACATACAGTTGTTGTCCTTGTCCTCTGTCCTCTGTCCTTCTACATACAGTGTTGTCCTCGGTCCATACAGTGTTGTTAGTCCTCTGTCCTACAGTGTTGTTGTCCTCTGTCCTCTACATACAGTTGTTGTTGTCCTCTGTCTGTCCTCTCTACATACAGTGTTGTTGTCCTCGGTCCTCTTGTCCTCTGTCCTCTGTCCTCTCTACATACAGTGTTGTTGTCCCTCTGTCCTCTCTACATACAGTGTTGTTGTCCTCTGTTGTCCTCTGTCCTCTGTCCTCTCTACATACAGTGTTGTTGTCCTCGGTCCTCTCTACATACAGTGTTGTTGTCCTCTGTCCTCTGTCCTCTGTCCTCTCTACATACAGTGCTGTTGTCCCTCTGTCCTCTGTCCTCTGTCCTCTACATACAGTCCTCTGTTGTCCTCTGTCCTCTCTACATACAGTGTTGTCCTCTGTCCTCTACATACAGTGGTTGTCCTCTGTCCTGTCAGAGGGATGTACCGTCCCATGCTCATTGTAGTGACACTGTTTATAAAAGGAACCGAAACCATTTGTCTCACTTCGTCTCTCACAGTTGAGTTCAGTCGACTGATTAATAACAGGATGTGAAATAAAAGGCATTTGGCTGTAAGATCAGAACCATGAGTACGACAAGGGACGTCCTCTAGCACGTCCTCTATAGCACGTCCTCTATAGCACGTCCTCTATAGCCACGTCCTCATAGCACGTCCTCTATAGCATGTCCCTAGCACGTCCTCTATAGCACGTCCTCTATAGCACGTCCTCTATAGCACGTCCCTCTGCACGTCCTCGGGAGATCAGCCTTCTGAGCACGTCCCATATCACCCTCTCGATCAGCCCTCCCAGCACGTCCTCTATAGCACGTCCTCTAGCACATCCTCTATAGCACGCCCTCTATAGCACGCCCTCTAGCACCTCTATAGCACATCCTATAGCACGCCCCCGCACGTTCAGCACGTCCTTCTATAGCACGCCCTTCAGCACATCCTATAGCACGCCCTCTATAGCACGTCCTCAAGCACGCCCTCTAGCACGTCCTCTGTGCCACGTCCTCTAGCACGTCCTCTGGCACGTCCCCAGCACGTCCTCTAGCACGCCAACTAGCACGCCCTCTATAGCACGCCCTCCAGCACATCCTCTAGCACGCCCTCTATAGCACGCTCCCTCTATAGCACGCCCTCGCCACTGCCCTTCAGCACGCCCTCTGGGGCACGCCCCTCTCGCACGTCCTTCTAGCACGTCCTCTCTAGCACGTCCTCTGGCACGCCCTCTGGCACGTCCTCCAGCACGCTCCTTCTAGCACGCCCTCTAGCACGCCTCTATAGCACGTCCTCAAGCACGTCCTCTAGCATGTCCTCTGGCACATCCTCTAGCACGTCCTCTAGCACGTCCTCTGGCACGTCCTCTGGCACGTCCTCCAGCACGTCCTCTGCACGTCCTCTGCACGTCCTCTAGCACGTCCTCTCGCATGTCCTCTGGCACGTCCTCTAGCACGTCCTCTCGCATGTCCTCTGGCACGTCCCTCTGGCACGTCCTCCAGCACGCCCTCTAGCACGCTCCTCGAGCACGTCCTCTAGCATGTCCTCTGGCACATCCTCTAGCACGCCCTTCTAGCACGTCCTCTGGCACGTCCTCTGGCACGTCCTCCAGCACGTCCTCTAGCACGTCCTCTAGCACGTCCTCTAGCACGTCCTCGAGCACGTCCTCTATGTGACTTTAGTTGAATGCAGAGATACACGGGACAGCAATATTGGATGCACATTATAGGACTTTAGTCTCTGGAGTTTTATCACATTATAACAGCCATATAGTCTCAGCAGTACGTTATGGGAGTTTTAACCAGCTGGTTTGAACTGTTTGAGAACTTGTCATCTGAAATACTTTCCATTGATGTCCGGTAAGTCGAACGTTTGTGGCGCTGGACTTTGTAAACAATAAACAGCGTAATGATGTGATCTACGTGACTTTACAGAGGTCCAGACAACCTTCAGGTAAAGAAAAATATAGTGATTTGTAATACAACTGTTTCCTTCTGACTAAACAAAGGGTTCAATGACAAACACCATCCAGGGGTTAAAGTGTATCACCATGACAACAGGTAGACAGGTTGATACATAGTATCACCATGACAACAGGTAGACAGGTTCAATGACAAACACCATCCAGGGGTTAAAGTGTATCACCATGACAACAGGTAGACAGGTTGATACATAGTATCACCATGACAACAGGTAGACAAGTTCAATGAGAGACACCATCCAGGGGTTAAAGTGTATCACCATGACAACAGGTAGACAGGTTGATACATAGTATCACCATAACAACAGGTAGACAAGTTCAATGACAAACACCATCCAGGGGTTAAAGTGTATCACCATGACAACAGGTAGACAGGTTCAATGACAAACACCATCCAGGGATTAAAGTGTAGAGGCATCTGTACTTTAAAGAGTATCACTATGACAACAGGTAGACAGGTTGATACATAGTATCACCATAACAACAGGTAGACAGGTTGATACATAGTATCACCATGACAACAGGTAGACAGGTTGATACATAGTATCACCATAACAACAGGTAGACAGGTTGATACATAGTATCACCATAACAACAGGTAGACAGGTTGATACATAGTATCACCATGACAACAGGTAGACAGGTTGATACATAGTATCACCATGACAACAGGTAGACAGGTTGATACATAGTATCACCATGACAACAGGTAGACAGGTTGATACATAGTATCACCATGACAACAGGTAGACAGGTTGATACATAGTATCACCATAACAACAGGTAGACAGGTTGATACATAGTATCACCATAACAACAGGTAGACAGGTTGATACATAGTATCACCATAACAACAGATAGACAGGTTGATACATTTTATCACCATAACAACAGGTAGACAGGTTGATACATAGTATCACCATGACAACAGGTAGACAGGTTGATACATAGTATCACCATGACAACAGGTAGACAGGTTGATACATAGTATCACCATGACAACAGGTAGACAGGTTGATACATAGTATCACCATGACAACAGGTAGACATGTTGATACATAGTATCACCATAACAACAGGTAGACAGGTTGATACATAGTATCACCATGACAACAGGTAGACAGGTTGATACATAGTATCACCATAACAACAGGTAGACAGGTTGATACATAGTATCACCATGACAACAGGTAGACAGGTTGATACATAGTACCATGCAACAACAGGTGGCAGGCTGGGATACATAGTATCACCATAACAACAGGTAGACAGGTTGATACATAGTATCACCATAACATGAGACAGCGATACATAGTATCACCATAACAACAGGTAGACAAGGCTGGATACAGTATCACCATAACAACAGGTAGACAGGTTGATACATAGCATCACCATAACAGGGTAGACAGGTTGATACATAGTATCACCATAACAATAGGTAGACAGGTTGATACATAGTATCACCATAACTAACAGGTAGACAGGTTGACACATAGTATCACCATAACAACAGGTAGACAGGTTGGATACATAGTATCACCATGACAACAGGTAGACAGGTTGATACATAGTATCACCATGACAACAGGTAGACATGTTGATACATAGTATCACCATAACAACAGGTAGACAGGTTGATACATAGTATCACCATGACAACAGGTAGACAGGGTCCCAACCAGCTCCAACCAAACCAGCCCTCCCCCTCACAATAACAATAGACAGATATTAATATTCCTCAAAGACCATTTGTCTTTGGACTGAGTTACTGAATGGGGCGTTAGGGAGAGAGCGCTCTGTGAGTGTGGAAGTGTGAAATTGTCTATGGCGCTGAGCTATGCTTGGAAGACAGAAGTATTTAAATATATATATATATATATATATATAGAGAGAGAGAGAGAGAGAGAGAGAGAGAGAGACACAGAGAGAGAGAGAGAGAGAGAGAGAGAGAGAGAGAGAGAGAGAGAGAGAGAGAGAGAGGAGAGAGAGAGAAAGAGAGACAGGAGAGACAGAGAGAGATAGAGAGAAAGAGAGACAGAGGAGAGACAGAGAGAGATAGAGAGACAGAGGAGAGAGAGAGAAAGAGACAGAGAGACGATAGAGGACAGAGATAGAGGGGGAGGAGGACTCCCCCAGAGTTCACTTTTAGAGACACAGCTGCTTAATTATAGCCAAGGATTAATTAGTACTGTTAACTTGAAACCATCCTTAATTGCTTTTTACAGTTAAATTCTTTACAGAAATTCTTTGCAATAGGAAGTGACTAAAAGGCATTTAAAGTTGCAGGTCAAAGGTGAATAATAATCTGACAAACGTCAAACTTCTTCAAAGTGAGATAGATTTAAAGTTAAACTCCTAGGGAGTCCCTCTTACAGAAACCACCCCCCCCCTCTTACAGAAACCACCCCTCTCTATAAATATACATCACCTCCTCTTACAGAACCATCCCCCCTCTATAAATATACATCACCCCCTTCTTACAGAAACCATCCTCTTCTATAAATATACATCACTCTTCTAATATACATCACCCCCTCCTCTATAGAGAAACCATCCCCTATTTTCATAAATATACATCACCCCTCTCTCTTAATATACATCACCCCTCCTCTTACAGAAACCATCACCCCCTCTCTCTAAATATACATCACCCCCTCTCTCTAAATACATCACCCCCTCTCTCTCTAATATACATCACCCCCTCCTCTAAATATACATCACCCCCTCTCTCTAAATATACATCACCCTCTTCTCTAAATAATACATCACCCCCTCTCTCTCTTTCTATACATCACCCTTCTAAATATGCATCATCCCCTCCTCTCTAATATACATCACCCCTCTCTCTCTATAAATATCCATCACCCTCTCTAAATATCCATCACCCCTCTCTAAATATCCATCACCCCCTCTAATATACATCACCCTTCTCTAAAATATACATCACCCCTTCTTCTCTAAATATACATCACCCCTCTCTCTAAATATCCATCACCCTCCCTTCTCTAAATATACATCACCCCCTCTCTAAATATACATCACCCCCCTCTCTAAATATACATCACCCCTCTAAATATACATCACCCCCTCTCTAAATATACATCACCCTCTCTAAATATACATCACCTCCTCTCTCTAAATATACATCACCCCCTCTTTCTAAATATACATCACCCCCTCTTCTAAATATACACCACCCCCCTCTCTAAATATACATCACCCCTCAATATATATCACCCCTCTCTAAATATACATCACCCCCCTCTCTAAGTAAATATACATCACTAATATACATCCCTCTCTAATATACATCACCCCTCTAAATATACATCACCCTCTCTAAATATACATAAAATATGCCATTTTAGCAGACGCTTTATCCAAAGCGACTTACAGTCATGTGTGCATACATTCTACGTAGATGGGTGGTCCTTGGATCGGAACCCACTTACCCCATGCTACAAGCGCCATGCCTACCAATACATCACCCCCCTAATATACATCATCCCCTCTCTAAATATACATCACCCTACCTCTCTAATATACATCACCCTCTCTCTAAATATACATCACCCCTCTAATATACATCACCCTCTCTCTAAATATACATCACCCCCTTCACATATACATCACTCCCCTCTATGAATATACATCACCCCACCTCTAAATATATCACCCCTCCCCTCACCTCTTCTCTAATATACATCACCCCTCCTCTAAATAGAACATCATCCCTTCTCTAAATATACATCACCTTCTCCTCTAAATATACATCACCCCTCTCTCTAAATATACATCACCCTCTTCTCTAATATACATCACCTCCTCCTCTCTAAATATGCATCACCCCTCCTCTCTAATATACATCACTCCTCCCTCTCTATAAATATCCATCACCTCTCTCTAAATATCCATCACGCCTTCTCTAAATATCCATCACCCCGCCTCTCTAATATACATCACCACCCCTCTCTAAATATACATCACCCCCTTCTCTATAATATACATCACCCTTTCTCTAAATATCCATCACCCTCCTCTCTAAATATACATCACCCACCTCTCTAAATATACATCACCTCTTCTCTCTAAAATATACATCACCCCTCCTATAATATACATCACTCTCTCTCTAAATATACATCACTCCCTCTCTCTAAATATACATCACCCCTCTCTCTAAATATACATCACCCACCTCTCTAAATATACATCACCCCTCTCTAAATATACATCACCCACTCTCTCTAAATATACATCACTCCTCTCTAAATATATTTCACCCTCCCTCACCTCTCTTAATATACATCACACCTCTCTCTAAATATACATCATCCCTCCTCTCTAATATACATCACCCCTCTTCTAATATACATCACCCTCTCTCTAAATATACATCACTCCCTCTCTCTAAATATACACCACCCCCTCTCTAAATATACATCACCTCTCTCTCTAATATACATCACCTCTCTCTATATATATATCACTCTCTCTAATTATACATCACCTCCTCTCTCTAAATATACATCACCCCTTCTCTAATATACATCACCCCCTCTCTCTAAATATACATCACCCCCCCTCTCTCTAAATATACATCACCCCCTCTCTAATATACATCATCCCCCTCTCTCTAAATATACATCACCCCACCTCTCTAAATATACATCACCCCCTCTCTAAATATACATCACCCTCTCTCTAATATACATCACCCCTCTCTTCTAAATATACATCACCCCCTCTCTCTAATATACATCACCCTCTCTAAATATACATCACCCCACCTCTCTCTCTAAATATATATCACCCCTCCCCTCACCTCTCTCTAATATACATCACCCCCTCCTCTAAATATACATCACCCCCCTCTCTCTAAATATACATCACCCCCTCCTCTAAATATACATCACCCCTCTCTAAATATACATCACCCTCCTCTCTCTCTAATATACATCACCCTCCTCTCTAAATATGCATCATCCCCCCTTCCTCTCTAATATACATCACCCCTCCCCCTCTCTATAAATATCCATCACCCCCTCTCTAAATATCCATCACCCCCTCTCTAAATATCCATCACCCCGCCTCTCTAATATACATCACCCCTCCCCCTCTCTCTAAATATACATCACCCCCTCTCTCTAAATATACATCACCCCTCTCTCTAAATATCCATCACCCTCCTCTCTAAATATACATCACCCCCCTCTCTAAATATACATCACCCCCTTCTCTCTAAATATACATCACCCCCTCTCTCTAATATACATCACCCCTCTCTCTAAATATACATCACCCCTCTCTCTAAATATACATCACCCCCCTCTCTCTAAATATACATCACCCCCCTCTCTCTCTAATATACATCACCCCACCTCTCTAAATATACATCACCCCCTCTCTCTAAATATACATCACCCCCCCTCTCTCTAAATATACATCACCCCACCTCTCTAAATATATTTCACCCCTCCCCCTCACCTCTCTCTAATATACATCACACCCTCTCTCTAAATATACATCACCCCCCCTTCCTCTCTAAATATACACCACCCCCCCCTCTCTCTAAATATAAATCACCCCCCCTCTCTAATATACATCACCCTCCTCTCTAATATCCATCACCCCCCTCTCTAAATATACATCACCCCTCTCTATTATCCATCACCCCCCCTCTCTAAAATCCATCACCCCTCCCCCTCTCTCTAAATATACATCACCCCCCTTTCTAATATACATCACCCCTCTCTCTAATATACATCACCACCCCTCTCTCTAATATACATCGCCCCCCTCTCTAAATATCCATCACCCCTCACCCTCACCTCTCTCTCTCTAAATATACATCACCCCTCACCCCCCTCTCTCTCTCAAAATCTGTCACCCCTCACCCCTCACCCCTCTCTCTAAAATCCATCACCCCTAACCCCTCTCTCTAATATCCATCACCCCTCCCCCTTACCCCTCTCTCTCTAATATCCATCACCCCTCCACCTCACCCCTCTCTCTAATATCCATCACCCCTCACCCCTCTCTCTAAATATACATCACCCCTCACCCCTCTCTCTGAAATCCATCACCCCTAACCCCTCTCTCTAATATCCATCACCTCACCCCCTCACCCTCTCTCTCTAATATCCATCACCCCTCCACCTCACCCCTCTCTCTAATATCCATCACCCCTCACCCTCACCCTCTCTCTAATATCCATCACCCCTCACCCCTCCTCTCTAATATCCACCACCCCTCCCCCTCACCCTCTCTCTCTAATATCCATCACCCCTCACCCCCTCTCTAAAATCGTCACCCTCACCCTCTCTCTAATATCCATCACCCCTCTCTCTCTAATATCCATCACCCTCTCTCTCTAATATCCATCACCCCTCCCCCACCCCTCTCTCTAAAATCCATCACCCCTCTCTCGAATATCCATCACCCCTCCCCTCATCCCTCTCTCTAATATCCAACACCCCTCCCCCTCACCCCTCTCTCTAATATCCATCACACCTCACCCCTCACCCCCTCTATAATATCCATCACCCTCACCCCTCTCTCTAATATCCATCACCCCTCACCCCTCTCTCTAATATCCATCACCCCTCACCCCCTCTCTCTAATATCCATCACCCCTCACCCCTCTCTCCAATATCCATCACCCCTCACCCCCTCTCTCTAATATCCATCACCCCTCCCCCTTTATGTTCTGTTTCCTGTATCTATAGACCTCCTCTCTGCTGTAGAATGACCTTTATGTTCTGTTTCCTGTATCTATAGACCTCCTCTCTGCGGTATAATGACCTTTATGTTCTGTTTCCTGTATCTATAGACCTCCCCTCTGCTGTAGAATGACCTTTATGTTCTGTTTCCTGTATCTATAGACCTCCTCTCTGCTGTAGAATGACCTTTATGCTCTGTTTCCTGTATCTATAGACCTCCTCTCTGCGGTAGAATGACCTTTATGTTCTGTTTCCTGTATCTATAGACCTCCTCTCTGCTGTAGAATGACCTTTATGTTCTGTTTCCTGTATCTATAGACCTCCTCTCTGCTGTAGAATGACCTTTATGTTCTGTTTCCTGTATCTATAGACCTCCTCTCTGCTGTAGAATGACCTTTATGTTCTGTTTCCTGTATCTATAGACCTCCTCTCTGCTGTAGAATGACCTTTATGCTCTGTTTCCTGTATCTATAGACCTCCTCTCTGCGGTAGAATGACCTTTATGTTCTGTTTCCTGTATCTATAGACCTCCTCTCTGCTGTAGAATGACCTTTATGTTCTGTTTCCTGTATCTATAGACCTCCTCTCTGCTGTAGAATGACCTTTATGTTCTGTTTCCTGTATCTATAGACCTCCTCTCTGCTGTAGAATGACCTTTATGTTCTGTTTCCTGTATCTATAGACCTCCTCTCTGCTGTAGAATGACATTTATGTTCTGTTTCCTGTATCCTATAGACCTCCTCTCTGCTGTAGAATGACCTTTATGTTCTGTTTCCTGTATCTATAGACCTCCTCTCTGCTGTAGAATGACCTTTATGTTCTGTTTCCTGTATCTATAGACCTCCTCTCTGCTGTAGAATGACCTTTATGTTCTGTTTCCTGTATCTATAGACCTCCTCTCTGCGGTAGAATGACCTTTATGTTCTGTTTCCTGTATCTATAGACCTCCTCTCTGCTTTAGAATGACCTTTATGTTCTGTTTCCTGTATCTATAGACCTCCTCTCTGCTGTAGAATGACATTTATGTTCTGTTTCCTGTATCTATAGACCTCCTCTCTGCTGTAGAATGACCTTTATGTTCTGTTTCCTGTATCTATAGACCTCCTCTCTGCTGTAGAATGACCTTTATGTTCTGTTTCCTGTATCTATAGACCTCTCTGCTGTAGAATGACCTTTATGTTCTGTTTCCTGTATCTATAGACCTCCTCTCTGCTGTAGAATGAGCTTTATGTTCTGTTTACAATCTAAACTTACAATCTACACTGGCAATCTACACTGACAATCTACACTGACAATCTACACTGACAATCTACACTGA
>NW_026281599.1:0-10334 GCF_023373465.1 Oncorhynchus keta
TCACAGGTATTATTTTGCAGCTATGGCCTTTTTTATTGCCTTACCTCCTAATCTTACTACATTTGCACACACTATACATAGAATTCTCTGTTGTGTTATTGATTTGTACATTTGTTGATCCATGTGTAACTCTGTGTTGTTGTATGTGTCAAACTTCTTTGCTTTTATCTTGGCCAGGTCGCAGTTGTAAATGGGAACTTGATTTCAACTAGCCTACCTGGTTAAATAAAGGTGATCTGGCCTACCTGGTTAAATAAAGGTGATCTGGCCTACCTGGTTAAATAAAGGTGATCTGGCCTACCTGGTGAAATAAAGGATATCTGGTCTACCTGGTTAAATAAAGGTGATCTGGTTAAATAAAGGTGATCTGGCCTACCTGGTTAAATAAAGGTGATCTGGTTACCTGGTTAAAAAGGTGATCTGGCCTACCTGGTTAAATAAAGGTGATCTGGTTAAATAAGGTGATCTGGCCTACCTGGTTAAATAAAGGTGATCTGGCCTACCTGGTTAAATAAAGGTGATCTGGCCTACCTGGTTAAATAAAGGTGATCTGGCCTACCTGGTTAAATAAAGGTGATCTGGCCTACCTGGTTAAATAAAGGTGATCTGCCTGCCTGGTTAAATAAGGTGATCTGGCCTACCTGGTTAAATAAAGGTGATCTGGCCTACCTGGTTAAATAAAGGTGATCTGGCCCTACCTGGTTAAATAAAGGTGATCTGGCCTACCTGGTTAAATAAAGGTGATCTGGCCTACCTGGTTAAATAAAAGGTGATCTGGCCTACCTGGTTAAATAAAGGTGATCTGGCCTACCTGGTTAAATAAAGGTGATCTGGCCTGCCTGGTTAAATAAAGGTGATCTGGCCTACCTGGTTAAATAAAGGTGATCTGGCCTACCTGGTTAAAAGTATCTGGCCACCTGGTTAAAAGGAATAGGTGATCTGGCCTACCTGGTTAAATAAAGGTGAGCTACCTGGTTAGAAAAAGGTGATCCTGGCCTACCTGGAAATAAAGGTGATCCTGGCCTACCTGGTTAAATAAAAGGTGATCTGGTCTACCTGGTTAAATAAAGGTGATCTGGTCTGACCTGGTTAACTTTTCCACATTTTAAATAAGGTGATCAGCCTTATTATTAAAGGTGATCTGTATTAAATTGTGATCTGGCCTACCTGGTCAATATATAAAGGTGATCTGGCCCATCATGAAATAAAGGTGATCTGGCCTACCTGGTTAAATAAAGGTGATCTGGCCTACCTGGTTAAATAAATCACAATACCTGGTTAAATAAAGGTGACTGGCCTACCTGGTTAAATAATTTCTTGCCTATTTAGTTCAATAAAAACCTGGTTAAATAAAGGTATCACATTTAAATAAAGGTGATCTGGACCTACCTGGTTAAATAAATATCTGGCCTACCTGGTTTGAAGCACCTCTGGCAGCTCCACTTACAGCCTTGAGTCTTCTTGGGATATGATGCTTCTGGGATGCTTGACACACCAATATTTGGAGAGTTCCCACATTCTCCCTGCAGATTATTTCAAGCTCAGATCAGGTTTATTTGGGGAGCCCAGATGCACAGGTATTTCCAGGTCTCTCCAGAGATGTTCGATCACGGGTTTCAAGTCCAGGCTCTGGCTGGGCCACTCAAAGACCATAGACAGAGACTTGTCCAGGAGGCCACTCCTGCGTTATCTTGGATGTGTGCTGAGGGTCGTTGTCCTGTTGGAAGGTGAACCTTTAACCCCAGTCTTAGGTCTTGAGCACACTGGAGCAGGTTTTCATCAAGGATCTCTCTGTACTTTGCTCCGTTCATCTTTCCCTTGATCCTAACTAGTCTCCCAGTCCCTGCCACTGAAAAACAACCCCACAGCATGATGCTGTCACCACCATGCATCACCGTAGGGAAGGTGCCAGGTTTCCTCCAGATGTGATGCTTGGCATTCAGGCCAAATAATTCAATATTGTTTTCTTCAGATCAGAGAATCTTGTTTCTCATGGTCTGAGAGTCCTTAGGTGCATTGCGGCAACCTAACAGGCTGTCATGTTCATTTTACTGAGGAGTGGCTTCCATCTGGCCAGATCACCCATAAAGGCCTGAATTGGAGTTCTTCAGAGATGATTGTCCTTCTGGAAGGTAGACCAGATCACCATCTCCACAGAGGCCAAATCTGAGCTCTGTCAGAGTGACCAGATCACCCTTTTTTAGCCAGGTAGACCTGATCAAGGCCCTTTTATTTATTCCACCTTTATTTAACCGGGTAGGCCAGATCACCTTTATTTAACCAGGTAGGCCAGATCACCTTTATTTAACCAGGTAGGCCAGATCACCTTTATTTAACCAGGTAGGCCAGATCACCTTTATTTAACCAGGTAGGCCAGATCACCTTTATTTAACCAGGTAGGCCAGATCACCTTTATTTAACCGGTAGGCCAGATCACCTTTATTTAACCAGATCCCTGATCTCAAGTAGGCACTATATAATGAATAGGTTGCCATTGGGGACACAGCCCTGTCCCTGGCTGAGAAGGTAAAGAAATGTAATGGTGCTATAATGTTGTTTATCCTTCAGTTCCGTATCCCCCTTCTTCCTGTGGAAGTTTATTCTACATAACCATTACATTCCTAATAAAGGAAATAAATAGGCCTCTCTTCTCAATGGGCCTGTAGTAAGGGCTGTAGACTAAACAACAAGTTATGGAAATTACAGAAATTCATACTGGAAGCAAGTGTTATGCGACATAAAGACCGTGTTCGGAAATCTCTCAGAAGCCTGTCAACTGACTCCTGCTCTATGTGCCATTTTAACTGAATGGATGGATGAATGAGTGGATGGATGTAGGAAGGCTGATTAGATGGGTGCATGGATGAATGAGTGGATGGCTGTAGGAAGGATGAATGGATGGATAGATGAATGAGTGGATGTATTGCAGGAAGAATGAATGGACGCAGGATGGATAGATAGATGAATGTAAGAAGGATGGATGGCTGTAGAAGGATGGATAGATGGATGGATGAACGGATGTAGTGACGGATAGATAGATGGATGGATGGAGTGGATTGACGCTTCACTGTAGCTGAGTGGATGGATGGATGGATGGATGGACGGATGGATGGATGGATGGATGGATGGATGGAAGGATGAATGGATGTGGGAAGCCATAAGATGGATGAATGGATGTAGGAATGATGGATGATGTAGGGGAAGGATGAATGTAGGAGGACGGATGGATGTAGGACCTGGATGGATGTAGGAGGATGAACGGACGGACGTAGAATGGACGAACGTAGGAAGGATGAACGCAGGAGGACGGATTGATGGACGGCAGAACGGACGGACGTAGGATGCATGGATGTAGGGAGGACGTAATGGACGTGGGGATGACGGGATGACGTAGAGGACGGATGGACGGACGTGGGGAGTGATGGATGGACGTAGGAGTGACGGACGGACGGACGTAGGAGTGACGGATGGACGGACGGACGTGATGACGGACGGACGGACGATGGACGGGATGATGGACGGACGGACGGACGGACGCGACGGATGACGGACGGACGGATGGACGGAGGATGATGGACGGACGGAGGACGGACGACGTAGGAGGATGGACCACGTAGAGGCCGGATGGATGCAGGGCGACGGACGGACGGACGGACCTGACGGACGGAGCGTAGGCGACGTGACGGACGGACGGACGGACGGACGGACGCATTGTTTGACGTTTGGACGGTTTTAGGGGAGTGACGGACGGACGGACGGACGTGAGACGGATCACGGACGTAGGATGAGGGACGGACGGACGGACGGAGGATGGACGGACGGACGGACGATGGATGGATGGACGGACGGATGGATGACGGATGGACGGACGGACGGATGATGACGGACGGACGGACGGACGGACGGACGGATGACGGGACGATGATGACGGACGGACGGACGGACGCACGGACGACGGACGGACGGACGGACGGATGATGACGGACGGATGATGACGGACGGACGGATGATGACGGACGGACGGACAGGATGATGACGGACGGACGGACGGAGGACGGACGGACGGACGGAGCGATGACGGACGGACGGACGGATGATGATGACTGACGGACGGACGGACGACGGAGGACGGACGGACGGACGGACGTTGGGACGGATGGACATTGGACGGAAAATGGGACGGACGGACGACGAACGGACGGATGGACGGACGGACGGACGCAGGGAGGATGGACGGACGGACGGACGATGATGACGGACGGACGGACGGACGGATGACGGGGGAGACGGACGGACGGACGGGGAGGACGGACGGACGGAGGGACGGACGGACGGACGGACGTAGGAGGACGGATGATAGGATGATGACGGACGGACGGGAGAGACGGACGGACGGGAGACGGATGGACAAAGACGGATGGACGGTGATGACGGATGGACGGACGGATGATGGAGGACGGACGGACGGACGTGGACGGATGACGGACGGACGGACGGACGGGGATGAGGACGGACGGACGGACGGAGTGACGGATGGATGGACGGATTGATGGACGGAAGAGGACGGACGGACGGATGGATGGACGGACGGGACGATGGACGGACGTACGGACGGACGGACGGACGACGGACGGACGGACGATGATGACGGACGGACGGACGGAGTGACGATGGACGGACGATGATGATGACGACGGACGGATGGGACGGACGGGGACGGACGGATGATGACGGACGAGATGGATGGACGTGATGGACGGATGGATGACGATGACGGACGGATGGACGAATGATGACGGAGGACGGACGGACGGATGGACGATGGACGTGAGGAGTGACGGACGGGACGGGACGGACGGACGACGGACGGATGACGTGACGGATGATGATGACGGACGGATGGACGGACGGACGGACGGACGGACGGATGGACGGACGGACGGACGGATGGACGTGACGGACGGACGGACGATGGACGGACGGACGGAGGACGATGACGGACGGACGCACGGACGACGGACGGATGATGACGGATGACGGACGGACGGACGGACGGACGACGGACGGACGGATGATGACGGACGGACGGATGACGGACGGACGATGACGGACGATGATTTGACGGACGGATGGACGGGACGGACGGACGTGATGAGGAATGACGGATGACGTGACGGACGGACGTGACGGACGGATGACGGACGGACGGACGGACGACATGGACGGACGGACGGACGGACGGACGGAGGGACGGACGGACGGACGGACGATGACGGACAAAATGACGGACGGACGGACGGACGGACGGACGGACGGACGGACGGACGGACGGACGGACGGACGGACTTGACGGACGATGGACGGACGTGACGGACAAAGTGACGGACGGACGGACGGACGGACGGACGGACGGACGGACGGATGACGGACGGACGGATGACGGACGGACGGACGATGACGGACGGACGGACGGACGGATGACGGACGGATTTGACGGACGGGACGACGGACGGACGATGACGGACGGACGGACGGATGACGGACGGACGACAATGACGGACGGACGATGACGGACGACGGACGGACGGACGGACGACGGACGGACGGACGGACGGACGGACGGACGATGACGGACGGACGGACGGACGGACAGATGATGGACGGACGGACGGACGGACGGACGGACGGACGGACGGACGGACGGACGGACGGACGGACGGGACGGACGGACGGACGGGATTGGACGGACGGACGGATGACGGACGGACGGGACGACGGACGGACTTGATGGACGGACGGACGGATGGACGGACGGACGACGATGACGGACGGACGACGTGATGACGGACGGACGGACGGACGGACGGACGACGGACGGACGACGGACGGACGGACGGACGGACGGGACGGATGACGGACGGACGGATGGAAACGGACGGACGGACGATGACGGACGGACTTGACGATGACGGATTGACGGATGGACGGACGGACAGAGACGGACGATGGACGAACGAGGATGGATGACGGACGGACGGGACGGACGATGGAGGATGGACGTGATGGACGGACGGACGGACGGATGGACGGACGGATGATGATGATGGACGGATGGACAAACTGACGGACGGACGGACGGACGGACGGACGATGACGATGGATGATGGACGGAGGACGGGACGGACGGACGGACGGATGGATGGACGGATGGACGGATGACGATGACGGACGGACGGACGATGACGGACGGACGGACGACGGATGACGTGACGGACGGACGGATGACGGACGGACGGACGGACGGACGGACGGACGGACGGACGGACGAGTAATGATGACTTGACGGACGGACGATGACGGACGGACGGACGATGACGAGATGACGGATGGACGGAGGGAGGATGGACGGATTGACGGAGGACGGACGTGACGTGACGGACGGAGGATGACGGACGGACGGACGGACGATGAGAGACGGACGGACGGATGGATTTGACGGACGGACGGATTTGATGGACGGACGAGGATGACGGACGGACGGATGACGGACGGACGGACGGAGATGACGATGACGGACGGACGATGATGATGACGGACGGATGACGGACGGACGGACGGACGGACGGTGACGGACGATGACGGACGGACGATGACGACGGACGGACGGACGATGGACGGACGGACGGATGACGTACGATGACGGATGACGGACGTGATGTGACGGACGGACGGACGGACGGATGGACGGATGGACGGACGGACGGGGGACGGATGGAGGACGGAGGACGGACGGACGGACGGGATGGATGGACGAGATTTGACGGATGGATGACGGAGGATGATGGATGGACGGACGGATGACTGGACGGACGGACGAGACGATGGACGTGATTGACGGACGACGCGGAGGACGGACGGACGGACGGATGGACGGACGGATGACGGACGTGAATGACGGACGACGATGACGACGGACGGGACGATGACGGACGGACGGACGATAAGACGGACGGACGGACGATGACGGACGGACGGATGACGGGACGGAGGACGTGACGGACGGACGCATGGACGGACGGACGGACGTGACGGACGGACGGATGTGAGATGACGGACGGACGCACGGACGGACGTGACGGACGGATGACGGACGGATGGGACGACGACGGACGGACGGACGGACGGATGATGACGGACGGACGGACGATGACGGATGACGGACGGACGGCGTGACGACGGACGGACGGATGATGACGGACGGACGGACGGACGGACGGACGATGACGTGATGACGGATGATGATGGGACGGACGTGATGAGGACGGACGGATCGACGGATGACAGGCGGACGGACGTGATGACGTGACGGACGGACGCAGGAGGACGGACGGATGATTGACGGACGGACGGACGGACGGACGGAGTGATGACGGACGGACGTGATGACGGACGGACGCATGGATGACTTGACGGACGGACGAGTGATGACGGACGGACGTGACGGATGATGACGATGACGGACGGAGTGACGGACGGACGTGGGGAGGATGGACGGACGGATGACGGACGGACGGAGGGATGACGGACGGACGGACGGATGACGGACGGACGGACGTAGGAGGACGGACTGGACGTGAGGACGGACGACGGACGGAGGGAGGATGGATGGATGGACGACGGAGGATGGACGGATGGATGGATGACGGACGGATGGATGTAGGAGGATGGATGGATGGACGGACGTGAGGACGGATGGATGGATGTACGGAGGATGATGAATGGATGTGAGGAGGACGGACGGACGACGGACGGACGGACGGACGGACGGACGGACGGATGACGGACGACGGACGGACGGAGGACGCGGACGGATGACGGACGGACGGACGACGGACGTGACGGACGGACGGACGAATGACGGACGGACGGGACGATGGACGGACGTGACGGACGGACGGACGGACGACGGACGGACGGACGGAGCGGATGACGGACGGACGGACGTGTGATGACGGATGATGACGGACGGACGGACGTGACGGACGGACGGATGAGCACGGATGATGATGAACGGACGGACGGACGCAGTGATGACGGACGGACGGACGGTGATGGACGGATGCGACGGACGAGATGTGACGGACGGACGTGATGACGGACGGACGGACGCAGATGACGGACGGACGGACGCAGTATGACGGACGGACGGATGAGGACGTGACGGACGGACGGGATGATGACGGACGGACGAGGGACGGACGGACGGACGCAGATGAAATGACGGACGACGTGAGATGACGTGACTTGACGGACGGACGTGACGGACGGACGTAGGATGACGGACTGGACGGACGTAGATGACGGACGGACGTAGGGACGATGACGGATGGACGTGATGACGAAGGACGGACTTGATTTGACGTAGGATGACGGATGGACGTAGGATGGATGGACGTGATGACGTAGGACGGACGGATGACGGACGGACGGACGGGAGAACAAAATGACGGACGGACGTGAGGACGGATGTGGACGTAGGAGTGACGGACGGACGGACGCAGGGACGTGACATGGGACGACGAATGGATGGATGGACGGATGTAGAAATGATGGATGGATGCAGAGTGACGGACGTGACGTAGGATGACGGACGGATGGACGCATGACGTGATAACGGATGGACGGACGGAGATGACGTGACGTGACGGACGATGACGTAGCGGACTTGACGGATGACGGACGAGTGAGCGACGGACGGACGCATGGATGACGGATGGACGGACGTGACGGATGGACGTGATGATGGACGGACGCAGGAGTGATGGACGGATGACGGACGTGACGGATGGACGTGAGGAGTGCGATGGATGTGACGGACGGACGTGACGTGACGGACGGACGGACGTAGATGACTTGACGGACGCAGTGACGTGATTTGACGGATGGACGCAGGATGACGGATGGACGTAGGAGGACGGATGACGTGACGTACGGACGGACGGACGGACGGACGAGATGACTGACGTGATGCAGGGACGGATGGACGTTGATTTGACGACGTGACATGGATGGTGACGTACGGACTTATGTATGTACGGACGTGACGAACGGATTTGACGTGACGGACAGGGAAGCGACGGATGGACGTGAGGATGGACGGACGTGACGGACGGATGGGAGTGACGAACGACGGACGGACGTGACGTAGGAAGCCGATGGATTGACGTAGATGACGGATGGACGTAGGAGGATGGACTGGATAAACAGGCTATGGTTAGGAGGGTTAGGCTGGTTAGAGGGTTAGGAGGGTTAGGCTGGCTAGATACTAGGCTGGTTATGAGGGTTAGAGGGTTAGGAGGGTTAGGCTTAAGTTATGAGGGTTAGGAGGGTTAGGAGGGTTAGGCGGGTTAGGAGGGTTAGGAGGGTTAGAAGGGAAGCTATTAGGCGGGTTAGGAGGGTTAGGTGGTTATGAGGGTTAGAGGGTTAGGAGGGTTAGGCGGGTTAGGAGGGTTAGTGAGGGTTAGGCGGGTTAGGAGGGCCAGGAGGGTTAGGCGGGCTAGGAGTGGCTCTGGGAGGGTTAGGAGGAAGTTAGCGGTCGGGAGGGCTCAGGAGGGCTAGGAGGGTTAGGCGGGTTAGGAGGGTTAGGGCGGGTTAGGAGGGTTAGGAGTGGTTAGGAGGGTTAGGCATGGTTAGCAGTGGTTAGTGAGGGTCTGGCATGGTTAGGAGGGTTAGGAGGGTTAGGCTAGGTTAGGAGGGTTAGGAGGGCTAGGCGTGGCATAGAGGGTTAGGAGGATTAGGAGGGTTAGGCAGGTTAGGAGGGCTAGGAGGGTCTGGCTGGTTAGGAGGGCTTAGGCGGGTTAGGAGGGTTAGGAGGGTTAGGAGGGTTAGAGAGGTTAGGAGGGTTAGGCAGGTCAGGAGGGCTAGGAGGGTCTCAGGCGGCTAGGAGGGTTAGGAGGGTTAGGAGGGTTAGGAGGGCTAGGGCTGGGCTAGGAGGGTTAGGAGGGTTAGGCGGGTTGAGGGTTAGGCTAAGAAGGCGTTAGAGGATGTAATAACAGACAGCCCGTTAACAACAGCAACATCATATTTTGTAAAGGATTTTATAGAGCACATTTCAGACATGAATGCAACACAATGTGCTTCATAGGGAAAAACAAAAACTATGAAAATAAAAGCTGAAATATTTGACTTACACAACAAAACAGAGGATAAAAACTACAGAATAACAATAAAAACAGAACCACCAAAAAGCACCCTGAGGAAAAACAGCTACAAATATCTATTTTAATCATGTCCACAGTTTCGCCCCCTCAGGTTCTCTGGCAGGTTGTTCCAGA
>NW_026281600.1:0-2537 GCF_023373465.1 Oncorhynchus keta
CTCATAGTCCTCATCATCCCTCATAGTCCCTCATCATCCCTCATAGTCCTCATCATCCCTCATAGTCCCTCATCATCCTCTCATAGTCCCTCATCATCCCTCATAGTCCCTCATAGTCCCTCATCATCCTCTCATCATCATCTCTCATAGTCCCTCATCATCCTCATCTCATAATCCCCATTATCCTCATAGTCCCTCATCATCCTCTCATAGTCCTCATCATCCCTCATAGTCCCTCATCAGTCCTCATCATCCTCTCATAGTCCCTCATCATCCTCTCATAGTCCCTCATAGTCCCTCATCATCCCTCATAGTCCCTCATCATCCTCTCATAGTCCTCATCATCCTCTCATAGTCCCTCATAGTCCCTCATCATCCTCTCATAGTCCCTCATCATCCTCTCATAGTCCCTCATAGTCCCTCATCATCCTCTCATAGTCCCTCATAGTCCCTCATCATCCTCTCATAGTCCCTCATAGTCCCTCATCATCCTCTCATAGTCCCTCATCATCATCTCATAGTCCCTCATCATCCCTCATAGTCCATCATCATCCTCTCATAGTCCCTCATCATCCTCTCATAGTCCCTCATAGTCCCTAATCATCCTCTTATAGTCCCTCATAGTCCCCTCATTGTCCCTAATAGTCCCTCATCATCCTCTCATAGTCCCTCATCATCCCCCATAGTCCCTCATAGTCCCTCATCATCCTCTCATAGTCCCTCATCATCCTCTCATAGTCCCTCATCATCCTCTCCTAGTCCCTCATCATCCCCCATAGTCCCTCATAGTCCCTCATCATCCTCTCATAGTCCCTCATCATCCTCTCATAGTCCCTCATAGCCCCTCATCATCCCTCATAGTCCCTCATCATCCTCTCATAGTCCCTCATCATCCTCTCATAGTCCTCATCATCCTCTCATAGTCCCTCATCATCCTCTCATAGTCCCTCATAGTCCCCTCATAGTCCCTAATAGTCCCTCATCATCCTCTCATAGTCCCTCATCATCCCTCATAGTCCCTCATCAGTCCTCTCATAGTCCCTCATCATCCTCTCATAATCCCTCATAGTCCTATATCCTCATCGTCCCTCATCATCCCTCATAGTCCCTCATAGTCCCTCATCATCCTCTCATAGTCCCTCATAGTCCCCTCATAGTCCCTCATAGTCCCTCATCATCCTCTCATAATCCCTCATAGTCCCTAATAGTCCTCATAGTCCCTCATTATCCTCTCATCATCCTCTCATAATCCCTAATAGTCCCTCATCATCCCATCATAATCCCCATAGTCCCCAATAGTCCCTCATCATCCTCTCATAGTCCCTCATCATCCTCCCATAGTCCCTCATCATTCTCTCATAGTCCCTCATCATCCTCTCATAATCCCTCATAGTCCTAATAGTCCTCATAGTCCCTCATTAGTCCTCTCATCATCCTCATAATCCTAATAGTCCCTCATCATCCTCTCATAGTCCTCATTGTCCCTAATGGTCCCTCATCATCCTCTCATAGTCCCTCATCATCCTCTCATAGTCCCTCATCATCCCCATAGTCCCTCATATCCCTCATCGTCCTCTCATAGTCCCTCATCATCCTCTCATAGTCCCTCATCATCCCTCATAGTCCCTCATCATCCCTCATAGTCAATCATCATCCTCTCATAGTCCCTCATCAGTCCTCTCACATAGTCCTCTCATCAGTCCCTCATCATCCCCTCATAGTCCCTCATAGTCCCATGTCCTCATAGTCCCTCATCACTCTCATAGTCCCTCATCATCCTCTCATAGTCCCTCATCATCCTCTCCTAGTCCCTCATCATCCCCCATAGTCCCTCATAGTCCCTCATCATCCTCTCATAGTCCCTCATCATCCTCTCATAGTCCCTCATAGCCCCTCATCATCCCTCATAGTCCCTCATCATCCTCTCATAGTCCCTCATCATCCCTCATAGTCCCTCATCATCCTATCATAGTCCCTCATCATCCTCTCATAATCCCTCATAGTCCCTAATAGTCCCTCATAGTCCCTCATTATCCTCTCATCATCCTCTCATAATCCCTCATCATCCCATCATAATCCCCCATAGTCCCTAATAGTCCCTCATCATCCTCTCATAATCCCTCATAGTCCCTAATAGTCCCTCATAGTCCCTCATCATCCTCTCATAGTCCCTCATCATCCTCTCATAGTCCCTCATCATCCTCTCATCAGTCCCTCATCAGTCCCTCATCATCCTCATAGTCCCTAATAGTCCCTCATAGTCCTCATTTCCTCTCATAGTCCCTCATCATCCCCTCATAGTCCCTCATCATTCCCTCATAGTCCCTCATCATCCTCTCATAATCCCTCATAGTCCCTAATAGTCCCTCATAGTCCCTCATTATCCTCTCATCATCCTCTCATAATCCCTAATAGTCCCTCATCATCCCATCATAATCCCCATAGTCCCTAATAGTCCCTCATCATCCTCTCATAGTCCCTCATCATCCTCTCATAGTCCCTCATCATTCTCTCATAGTCCCTCATCATCCTCTCAT
>NW_026281601.1:0-5000 GCF_023373465.1 Oncorhynchus keta
GTAGAGCATCTTCACTGGTCACTGTCATCATCTTGGGCCTGACGCACAGTTGAGATAAAACCATACAACTTGGGACTTTCTCTTAAAATGCCTCTTTGATATCAAAGGGAGCCTTGAGTAAAAAGGGGGTCTGTTTTAGCCAGGCTGGCACATGAAGGTGACGTCAGATCAGTGTTATAGCCTGGTCCCAGATCAGTGTTTGTCTTATAGACTGGTCCCAGATCAGTGTTATAGACTGGTCCCAGATCAGTGGTTGTCTTATAGACTGGTCCCAGATCAGTGGTTGTGTTATAGACTGGTCCCAGATCAGTGTTATAGACTGGTCCCAGATCAGTGGTTGTCTTATAGCCTGGTCCCAGATCAGTGGTTGTGTTATAGACTGGTCCCAGATCAGTGGTTGTGTTATAAGGGAGTAAAAAGGGGTCTGTTTGACGTTGCTTGTGGAAGGACGATAATTAATTTGGTTTTAGCTGAAGGAATAATTAATGAGAACTAGGGTTGCAAAAGTCTGGTAATTTATGCTAAATTCCCGGTTTTCAAGTCATCCTGGTTGAAAGAATCCTGGAATTACGAGGGAATATGTAGGAAATCCAGGAATCTCAAAACTAGGATTTCTGGGAAATCAGGAACTGGGGGAAAGTTAACGGAATTTTACTAACATCCGATAAAATGGCTTTGTGACATATTTTAATTCCTGTAATCTGAGAGGACCCATATCATCATCATCACCCCCATCATCATCACCACCACCATCATCACCCTCATCATCATCACCCTCATCATCATCAATTTCATCATCATCACCCTCATCATTATCACCACCACCATCATCACCCTCATCATCATCACCCTCATCATTATCACCATCACCATCATCATCACCACACTCTTCATCATCACCACCACCATCATCACCCTCATCATCATCACCTCATCATTATCACCATCACCATCATCATCACCACACTCTTCATCATCACCACCACCATCATCACCCTCATCATCATCACCCTCATCATTATCACCCTCATCATTATCACCATCACCATCATCATCACCACACTCTTCATCATCACCACCACCATCATCACCCTCATCATCATCACCATCATCATCATCACCCTCATCATTATCACCATCACCATCATCATCACCACACTCTTCATCATCACCATAACCCCATCATCACCATACTCATCATCGTCATCACCATCATCATCATCAGATGTCGTACCTTGCAGATGGGCGTGGTGGCGCTCCAGGTGCCATTGTGGGTACAGGTGCGAAGCCAGGCCCCGCCTGCCTCTATCAGGTAGCCAGGCTGGCACGTGAAGGTGACGCTGTGGGCCCACAGTGAAGTCCTCTCCAAACCTCAGACCATCAGCAGGAACACCCACAACGCAGCTGATCACTGGTGGACGATACAGACAGACAGGGAGAGGGATCGGCATTAGTGGGATCGTTGTAGACTGGTCCCAGATCAGTGGTTGTCTTATAGACTGTCCCAGATCAGTGAAAAGAGGTTTTGGTCCCAGATCAGTGGTTGTCTTATAGACTGGTCCCAGATCAGTGGTTGTCTTATAGACTGGTCCCAGATCAGTGTTATAGCCTGGTCCCAGATCAGTGGTTGTCTTATAGACTGGTTCCAGATCAGTGTTATAGACTGGTCCCAGATCAGTGGTTGTGTTATAGCCTGGTCCCAGATCAGTGTTATAGCCTGGTCCCAGATCAGTGGTTATCTTATAGACTGGTCCAAGATCAGTGTTATAGCCTGGTCTCAGATCAGTGGTTGTGTTATAGCCTGGTCTCAGCCTGGTCTCAGATCAGTGGTTGTGTTATAGCCTGGTCTCAGCCTGGTCTCAGATCAGTGGTTGTGTTATAGCCTGGTCTCAGCCTGGTCTCAGATCAGTGGTTGTGTTATAGCCTGGTCTCAGCCTGGTCTCAGATCAGTGGTATAGCCTGGTCTCAGCCTGGTCAGATCAGTGTTATAGACTGGTCTCAGATCAGTGGTTGTGTTATAGCCTGGTCTCAGCCTGTCCCAGATCAGTGTTATAGACTGGTCCCAGACCAGAGGTTAGTTATAGCCGGTCCCTGAGCAGAGTACATCCAGCAGTACATCCTTAAAAACCCGGTTTAAGTTCTCAACCAACTGTTGATTAAAACTTTAAACAAATAACATCTCAAACCAAATCAAAAAAATAATTCCAACCAGTAACACGGAACCCAGACTCAGTCTCCGTTCATCCTAGGAGATCAAGGCTAACGTAAATCAGTTATAAGTCAACCAGTAACATGAAACCTGGTCCCAGACTCAGTCTCCAGATCATCCTAGGGCAAGGCTAACGTAAAATAAGTCAACCAGTCAGCCAGTAATATGAAACCTAGATCAGTGGTTGTCTCCCGTGGCCCCAGCCTGGTCTCAGATCAGTGGTTGCTAACGAAAATAAGTCAGCCAGAACATGAAACCTAGACTCAGTCTGTTATCCTCAGGTCCCAGATCAAAATAAGACTGGTCCCAGACCAGTAACATGTCCCAGACCAGTCAGCCAGTCTCCATGAAATCTCAAACCAAATCCTAGACTCAGTCTCCTTCATCCTAGGGCAAGGCTAACGTAAAATAAGTCAACCAGTCAGCCAGTAATATGAAACCTAGACTCAGTCTCCCGTTCATCCTAGGGGCAAGGCTAACGTAAAATAAGTCAGCCAGTAACATGAAACCTAGACTCAGTCTCCGTTCATCCTAGGGGCAAGGCTAACGTAAAATAAGTCAACCAGTCAGCCAGTAATATGAAACCTAGACTCAGTCTCCCGTTCATCCTAGGGCAAGGCTAACGCAACAAATAAGTCAGCCAGTAACATGAAAACCTAGACTCAGTCTCCCGTTCATCCTAGGGGCAAGGCTAACGTAAAATAAGTCAGCCAGTAACATGAAACCTAGACTCAGTCTCACGTTCATCCTAGGGGCAAGGCTAACGTAAAATAAGTCAGCCAGTAACATGAAACCTAGACTCAGTCTCACGTTCATCCTAGGGGCAAGGCTAACGTAAAATAAGTCAACCAGTAACATGAAACCTAGACTCAGCTCATCCTAGGGCAAGGCTAACGTAAATAAGTCAACCAGTCAGCCAGTAATATGAAACCTAGACTCAGTCTCCCGCTCATCCTAGGGGCAAGGCTAACGTAAAATAAGTCAACCAGTCAGCCAGTAATATGAAACCTAGACTCAGTCTCACGCTCATCCTAGGGGCAAGGCTAACGTAAAATAAGTCAACCAGTCAGCCAGTAACATGAAACCTAGACTCAGTCTCCCGTTCATCCTAGGGGCAAGGCTAACGTAAAATAAGTCAACCAGTAACATGAAACCTAGACTCAGTCTCCCGTTCATCCTAGGGGCAAGGCTAACGTAAAATAAGTCAACCAGTCAGCCAGTAACATGAAACCTAGACTCAGTCTCCCGTTCATCCTAGGGGCAAGGCTAACGTAAAATAAGTCAGCCAGTCAGCCAGTCAGGACAATAGAGTGCTTCCCAAAATGGCACCTTATTTCCTATGTAGTGCACTACTTTTGACCGGGGCCCATAGGGTTATGATGGAGGTATATACTGAATATATAGGGAATAGGGTTCCATTTGGGACACAGCCACTGTAATGTAGAGAGAGCTGTGGGATGCTGAGTTCATCTATTCAACAATGGAACTGGAGCTTTTCATTAGAGCCTCAGTCACTATGCTGTATCTCAGGGGTCCACAACTGGTGGCCCCGGGTGATTTTATTTGGCGGCCCATGTTTTCTGAGCCAAAAACAAACAAACAATTTGTGGTCGATTTGCAGTCTACTAATTATTTGTAATGATGTTCCGACCCCATGACCACCCGCTCAATAAAAACATTGTCTGCATCGAGAGACAGAGGAAAGAGAGGAAAGAGAGAGAGGAGAGAGAGAGAGAGACAGAAAGGAGAGAGAGAGAGACATAGAGGAGAGCGGGGAAAGAGAGAGAGAGACAGAGATGAAAGAGAGAGACAGAGAGGAGAGAGACAGAGAGAGGAGAGAGAGAGGAAAGAGAGATAGGAGAGGAAAGAGAGAGAGACAGAGAGAGGAGAGAGAGAGAAAAGAGAGATAGGAGAGGAAAGAGAGAGAGACAGAGAGGAGAGAGAGACAGGGAGGAGAGAGAGACAGGAGGAGAGAGAGAGACGGAGGAGAGAGAGACAGAGATGAAAGAGAGAGACAGAGAGGAGAGAGACAGAGAGAGGAAAGAGAGACAGGGAGAGGAAAGAGAGGGACAGGGAGGAAAGAGAGACAGGAGGAGAGAGAGAGATGAAGGAGAGAGAGACAGAGATGAAAGAGAGAGACAGAGAGGAGAGAGATGAGAGCGTTCACAGTCAGCCCACTGACACCCCTATCAGACCACAGCAAAATCACAGTCTACTTAAACAGAGCAATACTCAACCATGAGGCATCAAAGCCAAAGGAACTGTGTAACATTAAGAAATGCTATAGGTGGAAGGAATGCAGTTTGGAAACCTACCAAAAACAATTAGGCAAGAACAAATTCAATCCCTTTTAGACAATTTCTTGGGTAAAACGCTCCACTGTAATAGTGAATGTAAAGAATGCAAAATCTAAGAAAGAAATTGAGAAACCTGTTCAACCAAAAACATATAGACCCGGAAAACCTGAGTCTACGCCTTCACTATGGTGAATCACTAAAACAATACAGAAACAAACTACGGAAAAAAGAAGGAACAGCATGTCAGAAATCAGCTCAATGTAATTGAAGAAACCATATACTCTAACCACTTGTGGGAAAATTGGAAAATTGGAAAACACTAAACCCCAATAACTACCGTGGAATATGTGTCAACAGTAACCTTGGGAAAATCAACTCGTAAACAGCAGACTCGACATTTCCTCAATGAAAACAATGTACTGAGCAAATGTCAAATTGGCTTTTTACCAAATTACCGTACAACAGACCATGTATTCACCCTGCACACCCTAATT